>NC_047112.1:112519211-112819211 GCF_902500255.1 Thalassophryne amazonica
ATGCCAGCAGCTTGGATGTTAAGTCCTAAATCTAAACATTTTCTTTGCTCACTTGTATCGCTGCAAGTTCCTGCTTTACCACCTCATTCTGACCAAGAAACATCTGAAGTGGGTCAAAAAATAACTGAAACTGTTCTTGAAAGCAGCTTTCTCCTGGTTAGTTTTTAATACACCCTGAAGACATCAAGATTCTCTGATCAGATTTCTTGGGAGACTTTCCAAAAGGGAGACATCTATTGTTTTAATATGAAAATCAGCCATCAGCATTTTATGTCGTGTTCCCTGAAAATCACAGATAACTGAATGACGGAGAACTGAAGCAACAACTTTGAAGTTTCAAATAAAACAGGGTTCATCAGCATTTTCTGGTTTATCAGAATCTGAATCAGAACAGCTTTTAATGGCCAAGTATCCACAGAATACATGGAATTTGACTTTGGTTTGAGCCGCACTCTCTCTGTACACTGTAAATGCATCCAAACATACAAACGAATTAAGTTAACCAGACTCAGTTTTCAAGCTGTAGCTTCAAGAAAATTAAGTTGACCTGAATATAATGAATGAACAAAACTATTTTGAGAATTAAGCCGTCACTTGCTGGATGCTCACAGTAAATACATTACTGTAATTTAATTTTTTCAGTACAGCAAAATAAACAAGTTTCTGTAATCTAGATTTAATTTTTTCAACCGCTTGTAATAATGAACAAACTAGTTTAGCTAACAACTGCTACAGAAAGGTGAACATTTATTAAAATGAATCTGAAATACACGAGTTGACCAACATCAGGAGGGTAAGAGTTCTAATGTTAAAACTCACTGTTACTCCGCTGTTTTATGATTTGTAAAAAGCTGCACCAGGCTCTTGAAAGTTGCACATTTCCGACCAATTCTGTCAAAAACATTAACAGCCTGTGAGCCGACACACTGCTGTCAGTGTGACAAGAGGAAAGTGTGTCATGTAGAATCTGTGCATTTGTTCAGAGCGTATAATTATAAATCTCATGTCGTTTTAACGTGGATAAAGATTTAAATGCGGTTGTTTTGCAGAAGTTCCACTGAAAACACACAGAAGCTGTAATTTTTACAATTCACACGCCGTATCTGTGATAGAAACAGTCAGTGGTCATTTATTGAGAAATCTAACTGGCGGAGGGTTTTACGCTTTAAACGCTTATTTGGTTGTGAAAAGCTCCACAAAAACTTCTACTTTTCGAGCTGATGCTGACTGTTTGCATAAATTTTTGGCTGAGTGGGGAAACGTCTGACATTATATAGCCAATATGTTTTTTTTCTTACTTTATGGACCTTTAAAAACTTTAGTCATATTACTAAATCACTGTTTTTCTTTTTTTCTTACCTCATGAAGGCGACTCTCTCTCCGGCTCCCCGTGTCGTCTAATAACCCTCTGGGCTTCATTTGTCTTCTTCTTCTCGTTAAACCAGAATAAACTTTTTATGCATCGCAATTATTCTCTGTCAAAAACATTCATTAATATCAGTCCAAAATATCCTCGAACCTCCGGGCATCTTGCAGGAGCGACAGTCACGTCTCGCCACAAACTGAAAGAAAAGATGTGACTTATTAAATATTTAGCCTACACTTTAAAAAAAAAACATCATGATATGATTTTTTCTTCTTACCGTGTAACACGAGTCCGTCCCCGCGGCGCCCTGTTGACGGTTCGACAGACCTCCGTCGGTTAGAACACACCAGCTCCGCGTTATTAACCTGTATTTTTAATATAAATGAGATTTCAGAGGGTTTACTATCTCTGCTGCTGTGTCTGGGGAAAAAACTTGATTAAACAGCGTTACATAAACTCCTAACAGAATATCCACAAACTGTAACACAGACCATACTTATTAATGAAATATTTACACTTAAAAAAGTTATGAGCTGATTTTCTTACGTCATAAAGGAGAGTCTGTCCCTGGCCTGTCGTGTCGTCTAAATGATCCTCTGGGGTTAATTTGTCAGGCCGAATTCTTCTGCTCCATCAGAATAAACTTTTCTCACCGTGTGGCTCTATATCTAACAAAAAAACATCATTTAAAAAAATGTTTACCGCCGAGGATCTTTTTTAAAAAAAAACAGAAGCATTTCTATCAAAAGATTACTTAAATCACTTGCCGTGAAAGACTTTCGCACTCTGAAGAAAAAGAAAACTTCATCCCGAGAGAATGAACGTCTGCTCCGGTCAGCAGCTGGAATGAAGGAAAAACACTGTAGCAGGAGGCGGGACAGAAAACTGGACCAGCCTCCAAAACAAGCTCATTACCCACAGGTATCAGGTTTTATGGTGGACCCAAAAAACACACGTAATCATCGATCAGGGGATTTAGCCTGACACCTCGGACCGAGGGACACAACAGGACCTCATAAAAATATTGCTTCAAACGGGACCTGTGACGCTGGTCCGGTTTGTCAAAAGAGGTGCGACCTTTTGCGCTAAACACCCCAAATACACACACAGACACACACTTTTAAGAGCAAATATCCCCAGACCCGCGCGTGTAGTGGTCCCATACTATGAACAAAAGTGGATGGATAGCAAAGTCATGACGGATAATACAGAAATAGTGGACCTTTTAATAGTTGCACTAAAAGAATAAAACGCTACTCACAGGAGAATTAGTTTTCCCAGCTTCAGCCTGTCTTATTCCAGACATGTCAGAAACCACATGAACAAAACATCTACATATCTTTAACACCAAAGAGATTTAAATATATCCGTACATACATATGTACATACTCATATTTTTTCCCATTTCTATTTCCATGTTTCCTTTTTGTGAATATTTACAAATAAAATAAAGCTCACTGCGTGTATTAAATATATATCAGCGCCACCGGGGCGTCGTACCAAGATGTGCTGTCTTTATACACCGAAAATACTATCGCAAACGATGATCTGGTTTCTGATTTTGTGAAAAGATATCGTAATTGCCTTAAGAAAAGGGGTAATACCTCCTGTATCCAGCTACCAGGACCTTCGCACACTTTTAAATGCTGTGACAGCTTGTGTTAACCTTTGATCCTAATTTTTTTTTTTAATGTTTTTTCACGTGAAAATGTAACCCCTGTCTTGGGACAACCTCCCGATCATACCTTTTAAAGTTTTATCACGTTTGCACGCTTTAAAACATTGTTATTAAGTACAGAAAGAAGTGTTAATCTTTGATCCTAAATTTTTTAAATGTTTTTTTTCACTTGAAAATGGGTTGGATGTGTGAGAGCGGCCTTCCGATCATACCTTTAAAGTTTTACCGCGTTTGGATAATTTAAAACGTCGTTATTAAGCGCAGAAAGAAGCGTTGACCTTTGACCTTGAATTTTTTATGCGCGTTTTTTGTGAAAAAATGCTTCTGGTGTGTTGAGAACGCTCTCCTGATCATACCTTTAAAGTTTTACCGCGTTTGGACGTGTTTAAAAATTGTCACGGCTCGTGTTAATCTTTGATCCTAAAATTTTTTAATGTTTTTTTCGCCTGAAAACGGACCGGATGTGTTGAGAGCGGCCTCCCGATCATACCTTTAAAGTTTTATCGCGTATGCACGCGTTTAAATATTGTCCCTCACATAAAACATGTTCAAGCTAAAATATCTAAAAATATTTCTAGTACCCTCAACAAAGCAAAAATATTTATTGAATTACAAAGCTCTACATATTTTATATCATTCACTTGTTTCGCCATATCTGAATTACTGCGTGGATGTTTGAGGCAACATTTACAAATCCTCACTTCGACCATTACCTTTATGATACCTTGTCAGTATTCATGACAGCCAATTAAGCAGTGTCTTTACTATAACCTTGATTAGCAATTTTAATGCGTATTCTTTATTCTATACAACATATAGCCTATTGAAATGATGTAGTTAACTAAGGTGCAGCAATACAAATTCTATGGAAAAAAAGAGACTTACATGATTAATTATAACATTTATTAAAATAAGGGCTTACTTTCATCAGTCAGCAACTCCGTCACTACA
Organism: Thalassophryne amazonica; assembly: GCF_902500255.1. Taxonomy (NCBI): domain Eukaryota; kingdom Metazoa; phylum Chordata; class Actinopteri; order Batrachoidiformes; family Batrachoididae; genus Thalassophryne; species Thalassophryne amazonica. Next base: position 112,523,207 of record NC_047112.1, read on the forward strand.
TAAACGGAAAGTTCACCCCTTAAAAGTCAAAATTCAGCCAAAAGAGGGGCACCTATTCTCGTTTTGAGCTTCTCACAAACCTTCATGCGCTGCGTCTCCTGGAACTCACCGTGGAAGAATATGAAGAGCTATTGTGGAATACTTTCGAGCAAAACTGCTGACAAAGATGTTCAGATGGTTCTTGCAGGATGCTAAGGTGACACTCCATGTGGTCCGGCTGCTGATGGTCTATTTCAGAGAGCCCACGGATGGACTTGTCCTTCTTGCAGACGTAAGTTTGTTCCTCTTCTTTCTTAAATTTTTATTGTATTGAATAATATTCTCACAACATGTATATATTTTCTGTACCCTATAGTCATCTTCCATAGGCTGACATCGAGAAGACCCTCACCCTGCCCATGATCTAATAACACTGCTTGGTATTTGGTGAATTCGCGCATTCGCATCAGATGAGCCGAAGTTATAGTCATCCCAGCAAAGCATGAATGTTAACCCGATTAGAGATATTTTCAAGATGCTTTCTGAAATAACTCCAATTTCATATTTCAGATGGGACAGAGCGTGTAACTGTGACGCTGTAATTTCAGTGTACTACAGTACCAAGAGGAGGCTGCCAGCACACTTGAATTCCTTCAAAAGTAAGCCTCTTCTTCTCCAATTGACCTATTCACAGCAGTCATTTTGACATTAAATTGTATGGTCAGTCTGGGGATATTTGCTCTTAAAAGTGTGTGTCTGTGTGTGTATTTGGGGTGTTTAGCGCAAAAGGTCGCACCTCTTTTGACAAACCGGACCAGCGTCACAGGTATTTTTATGAGGTCCTGCTGTGTCCCTCGGTCCGAGGTGTCAGGCTAAATCCCCTGATCGATGATTACGTGTGTTTTTTGGGTCCACCATAAAACCTGATACCTGTGGGTAATGAGCTTGTTTTGGAGGCTGGTCCAGTTTTCTGTCCCGCCTCCTGCTACAGTGTTTTTCCTTCATTCCAGCTGCTGACCGGAGCAGACGTTCATTCTCTCGGGATGAAGTTTTCTTTTTCTTCAGAGTGCGAAAGTCTTTCACGGCAAGTGATTTAAGTAATCTTTTGATAGAAATGCTTCTGTTTTTTTTTAAAAAAGATCCTCGGCGGTAAACATTTTTTTAAATGATGTTTTTTGTTAGATATAGAGCCCCACGGTGAGAAAAGTTTATTCTGATGGAGCAGAAGAATTCGGCCTGACAAATTAACCCCAGAGGATCATTTAGAGACACGACGCACCAGGGACAGACTCTCCTTTATGACGTAAGAAAATCAGCTCATAACTTTTTAAAGTGTAAATATTTCATTAATAAGTATGGTCTGTGTTACAGTTTGTGGATATTCTGTTAGGAGTTTATTTAACGCTGTTTAATCAAGTTTTTTCCCCAGACACAGCAGCAGAGATAGTAAACCCTCTGAAATCTCATTTATATTAAAAAATACAGGTTAATAACGCGGAGCTGGTGTGTTCTAACCGACGGAGGTCTGTCGAACCGTCAACAGGGCGCCGCGGGGACGGACTCGTGTTACACGGTAAGAAGAAAAAAATCACATCATGACGTTTTTTTTTTTTAAAGTGTAGGCTAAATATTTAATAAGTCACATCTTTTCTTTCAGTTTGTGGCGAGACGTGACTGTCGCTCCTGCAAGATGCCCGGAGGTTCGAGGATATTTTGGACTGGTATTAATGAATGTTTTTGACAGAGAATAATTGCGATGCATAAAAAGTTTATTCTGGTTTAACGAGAAGAAGAAGACAAATGAAGCCCAGAGGGTTATTAGACGACACGGGGAGCCGGAGAGAGAGTCGCCTTCATCAGGTAAGAAAAAAAGAAAAACAATGATTTAGTAATATGACTAAAGTTTTAAAAGGTCCGTAAAGTAAGAAAAAAAACATATTGGCTATATAATGTCAGACGTTTCCCCACTCAGCCAAAAATTTATGCAAACAGTCAGCATCAGCTCGAAAAGTAGAAGTTTTTGTGGAGCTTTTCACAACCAAATAAGCGTTTAAAGCATAAAACCCTCCGCCAGTTAGATTTCTCAATAAATGACCACTGACTGTTTCTATCACAGATACGGCGTGTGAATTGTAAAAATTACAGCTTCTGTGTGTTTTCAGTGGAACTTCTGCAAAACAACCGCATTTAAATCTTTATCCATGTTAAAACGACTTGAGATTTATAATTATACGCTCTGAACAAATGCACAGATTCTACATGACACACTTTCCTCTTGTCACACTGACAGCAGTGTGTCGGCTCACAGGCTGTTAATGTTTTTTGACAGAATTGGTCGGAAATGTGCAACTTTCAAGTGCCTGGTGCAGCTTTGTACAAATCATAAAACAGCGGAGTAACAGTGAGTTTTAACATTAGAACTCTTACCCTCCTGATGTTGGTCAACTCGTGTATTTCAGATTCATTTTAATAAATGTTCACCTTTCTGTAGCAGTTGTTAGCTAAACTAGTTTGTTCATAATTACAAGCGGTTTTTAAAAACACGTTGTACAATTTTTACTGCGGATTATTCGCTGTTTAGGGTATTTCTACATGCCTTACACTGTAAAAAAATAATAAGTTGACTTTACTAAAAATGAAAATAATCAAAAAATGCAAACTTGCTCCCTTACAAAGTAATTTATGTTGTCTTGAAGCAGATTTGATTACCTTAATTATTGCGAGTGTGCAGTACTCAAATACACTTAAAATCTAGATTACAGTAACTTGTTTATTTTGCTGTACTGAAAAAATTAAATTACAGTAATATATTTACTGTGAGCATCCAGCAAGTGACGGCTTAATTCTCAAAATAGTTTTGTTCATTCATTATATTCAGGTCAACTTCATTTTCTTGAAGCTACAGCTTGAAAACTGAGTCTGGTTAACTTAATTCGTTTGTATGTTTGCATGCATTTACAGTGTACAGAGAGAGTGCGGCTCAAACCAAAGTCAAATTCCATGTATTCTGTGGATACTTGGCCATTAAAAGCTGTTCTGATTCAGATTCTGATAAACCAGAAAATGCTGATGAACCCTGTTTTATTTGAAACTTCAAAGTTGTTGCTTCAGTTCTCCGTCACTCAGTTATCTGTGATTTTCAGGGAACACTTGACATAAAATGCTGATGGCTGATTTTCATATTAAAACAATAGATGTCTCCCTTTTGGAAAGTCTCCCAAGAAATCTGATCAGAGAATCTTGATGTCTTCAGGGTGTATTAAAAACTAACCAGGAGAAAGCTGCTTTCAAGAACAGTTTCAGTTATTTTTTGACCCACTTCAGATGTTTCTTGGTCAGAATGAGGTGGTAAAGCAGGAACTTGCAGCGATACAAGTGAGCAAAGAAAATGTTTAGATTTAGGACTTAACATCCAAGCTGCTGGCATGTGAACGTTACCGTGAAGTGTTGAGATAAGGATTTGATGTTTGAATCCCAAAATGTGTAAAATATAATAAGTTGACTTTACAAAAAAATATGCGAACTTAGAAAAGTGGCACTGAGCAGACTTGAGTTTATTATACGCAGCTGGAGACACAATAATCATCTATCAGCTAATTTACGGCGACAGCCTGATGGTTACCCTTTAATAAACATGAACATATGCTTTTTTCTTCATGTAAGTGGACCAAATACTTTTTTCTTAATGTTCTCCTTCACGTATGCTGTGTTTAATAAACATGAACATATGCTTTTTTCTTCATGTAAGTGGACCAAATACTTTTTTCTTAATGTTCTCCTTCACGTATGCTGTGTTTAATAAACATGAACATATGCTTTTTTCTTCATGTAAGTGGACCAAATACTTTTTTCTTAATGTTCTCCTTCACGTATGCTGTGTTTAATAAACATGAACATATGCTTTTTTCTTCATGTAAGTGGACCAAGTACTTTTTTCTTAATGTTCTCCTTCACGTATGCTGTGTTTAATAAACATGAACGTATACTTTTTTTCTTCATGTAAGTGGACCAAATACTTTTTTCTTAATGTTCTCCTTCACGTATGCTGTGTTTAATAAACATGAACGTATACTTTTTTTCTTCATGTAAGTGGACCAAATACTTTTTTCTTAATGTTCTCCTTCACGTATGCTGTGTTTAATAAACATGAACGTATACTTTTTTTCTTCATGTAAGTGGACCAAATACTTTTTTCTTAATGTTCTCCTTCACGTATGCTGTGTTTAATAAACATGAACGTATACTTTTTTTCTTCATGTAAGTGGACCAAATACTTTTTTCTTAATGTTCTCCTTCACGTATGCTGTGTTTAATAAACATGAACGTATACTTTTTTTCTTCATGTAAGTGGACCAAATACTTTTTTCTTAATGTTCTCCTTCACGTATGCTGTGTTTAATAAACATGAACGTATACTTTTTTTCTTCATGTAAGTGGACCAAATACTTTTTTCTTAATGTTCTCCTTCACGTATGCTGTGTTTAATAAACATGAACGTATACTTTTTTTCTTCATGTAAGTGGACCAAATACTTTTTTCTTAATGTTCTCCTTCACGTATGCTGTGTTTAATAAACATGAACATATGCTTTTTTCTTCATGTAAGTGGACCAAATACTTTTTTCTTAATGTTCTCCTTCACGTATGCTGTGTTTAATAAACATGAACGTATACTTTTTTTCTTCATGTAAGTGGACCAAATACTTTTTTCTTAATGTTCTCCTTCACGCATGTTGTGTTTAATAAACATGAACAATTGTTTTTTTCTCTGTGTGTGACTTTAATGAATGTAATAAAGCACATATTCTAAACCTTATACGGCCTGTGTTCTTTCCTATAATATTGTTGAAAAAGGGTGAAATGTTTTACAAATCAAATTTATATAGCGCCAAAACCACAACAAAACAGTTGCCCAAAGGCGCTTCATATTGCAAGACAGAGTCATACAAACGAGGTTTTGGTGGAAAAAAAGGTGCTCGTATGAATTAATGAGGGGTTTAAACACAGTCTTATTAAAAGCTCGAGGCGGTGCTGAATCAGAGTTCAATTTAACGTTTCCAAGAGCGCCTTTTTAAAACGTATACTTTTTTCCTTCACGCATGTTGTGTTTAATAAACATGAACAATTGTTTTTTCCTCTGTGTGTGACTTTAATGAATGTAATAAAGCACATATTCTAAACCTCAGACGGTCAGTGTTCTTTCCTATAATATTGTTGAAAAAGGGTGAAATGTTTTACAAATCAAATTTATATAGCGCCAAAACCACAACAAAACAGTTGCTTTGCTCTAAAAACATCATCTGGCGTGAGTGATGAGCTTTGTTGATTGTTCTTCGGGTTCATCACCTCGGGGCAGCATCTCCGCTCAGCGGGTGGCCCGCCACACACACACACGCACACACACACACACACGCACACACACACACACACACACACAGTTAGCGTCTGCAACAGGTATTAGAGCCGTGGGGTCATGTTTCCGCGAGCGGCTCTATGCGTGGGTATTTGACCGTCTTGCTGCAAAGACTTACAGCCGAGAGACGGCTATTTGTTTCCCTTCTTTAATTTACGAATTAAAAAACAGAAAAGGAAACGTAATAATTTAAGAATTAAAAATATTAAAGGGGCATTAAATAATAGACACTGATTTATGTTTAATTATTTCAGAATTAGTTAATTCTTTAATACATTAAAAAGATCTAGGTATTTTTAATCGTTCTTTAATTCATGAAATAAAATGACATTAAAATATTAGACCCTGGGTGGGAGGGGAGGTATGGCTTGGAGGCGGTGCTTGGGCGGGGTTAGGGGAGGAGCTTGGGGGTGGGGCTAGGGGAGGAGCCAGGGGCGGAACTAGGGGAGGAGCCGGGGGCAGGGCTTAGGGGCGGGACATACTGACATCATCGACTCTGATTGGATGTGATGTCATAAGGGGCGGGGCTCGGAGGCGGGACTAGGGGTGGGGCTTAGGGGTGGGGACATAGTGACATCATCGATTATGATTGGCTGTGATGTCATAGAGGGGGCGGGGCTTAGTGACGTAGTCGATTCTGATTGGCAGCTGTCACTTTTTTGACGAAAGGTGGGTCAGTTTTCTCTCTGTAACAGCAGGCAGTGGTTCCACTAACACAAGGTCCCGTTTTAACATCCTGTTTGATCCAGTTAGCCACCTGACCTAAACATGACATGACATTTTTTGATCACATAAGCACACACATGGGAGGACCACTTCTTTATCAATGATATCAGTGGAGGCCGAGAAAACCTTACTGTAAACTGTGTTCGAGTTCTCTTTCCTGAACGAGTTGCTGCGTGACCTCGGGAGCAATACAGTACATGATAATCAAGAAATGATGCATTAGGGTTTTCATGACAACACTTTTATGACACCATTAACCTTTCATCAACCCCAGTACTTCCCACTGGTAACAGCATCACCTCTGTGCTCCAGATACCAAGAGAAAACCTGGTACATAATCACGGCTACAATATTAAATTCAGGTTAAGATTAAAATACTGCATTGTTCAAGATTTTGTTATGTCTGTACTAAGATTATGCCATTTTTTTCATCATATTGTCCTGCAGTCCAAATGCACGTTACATTTTAACTGTTCAGAAAAGAGTAGTGGTGCGTTTACACATAGGCAAAATGTGTTACGAATGTCATATTTGCGTCATTCCTGGCATGTTCCTGACATTCTTAACGTGAGTTAACGCATCTGAATAGGTTTCTTGGTGCGTGATATTCATGATTTTCATGGAGCATGTTTTAAGCTGTCAAAAAATCTTCCATGAATGTCACTCACCACCCTCATTTCTCCTCATGTCATGGAGGTCACAACTTAGCGTGTTGATTTGTGGTGATCCTTAATAGAGCGTGACAGGGTTCTTCTCTGACGTGTGCACAATTAAACCCTGCTGCACCACATTCACTTTCATTGCTGCAATATGTCGAAGGACAGTGATGCCAAATCGGCTAAAAGCCTCGTTCCAATGCTCCTCAGCGCGCTCCTGCAGGTTTTCCACCTGCTGCATGTGCCTGACGTTTGGGAAAACGCGCAAGACAAGAGCCGCGTGGAGCCACACATCTGGCTCTCTCCGTCTTCTCCTCCTTTCTGCACCACTCCATGGCACAGAACCCAACTAAGCATGCAATCACAAAGTTCATCTGCTATGGATTTTGAGGAGCAAACTGGAGCGATCTGAATTGTTCAGCAACTGACAGTAGGATGAATAAGGGGGGTGTGTGGAGACAATTCGCCTCATTCAAACGTGACAGAATGTAACGATGTGCTGTTATGCGTGATAGGATTCGGCTGCGCCCAGCTGGCAGCCACATCCTCTCCGTGTACAGCAGAAAATCAGGGACAAGTGCTTTCCTCCAGTGTGGTCTGCGGATCATCCAGCAAACGAGGCAGGCAGCCTTTGAAAGCAGACATACAAGGTGTAAGATCAAGTCTGAATGTCACCCGAGAGAACAAGCTGCCCACTCATGGACAAAAGTTTGCAAAAAGGAGAGCCTACCTATTTGCAAAGACGGCTTAGAATTTATGCTGTGTTCACATTACTAGCTGAAGTGACTGAATCTGATTGTTTTTTTTGTGTGGCAACTCTTTTTGTTGTCATGTACACTTACAAAATTAGGCTTATCATCATAATTGTCGGGTTTTTTTTTTTTTTTTTTTTTGATGGAGAAAAAGAATCACATTTGATTTAATTGGCATGGGAATGCTAGTAACATTTCAGTTTAGATTTTCTTTTGATCCACAGATGAAAACCAAAAATTAGGGAGAAAAAAGGCAAATACTACATTATTAAATTTCTGTCATATCTAAAACTTTTTCAGATTAGTTAATGCGTATTTATACATGTACCCTAATACGTACAAACATCAAGCTAAATGTTGAGACAAATATGAAAGGTACTTTAATAAAAGAGCTAATTGTTCATCCCTGAAAGACAGATTAATAAAGCGTATAATGACAGACATTTAGCATGTAAGGGCATGTTTATTCAAATTTGAAATTCATGGATGTTTTGTTTTAGAGTTATATTGTAGCCTGCAGGTTTATATTGTCAAAAATGGGTTTCTACAAAATTTTGTGGGGGTTTTTCGTGGGGGTTGTGGCGGGAGTGCTCAGAAGGGGTCTTGCCTGGAGAGTAATTCAGTGTAGAACCACCACTGCTGCTAGTAAACAATGCTCACTGCTGCTTCTGGCGTCTCACAGGAAGTTGCACCCATCAGCGGCCCCAGGAATAATGTGGACATGGCAAGCGTCGGGTTTCAAATGTACATAGTGGGTAAGAGTGGCAAGATTCCATGAGGATCTCAAGTTTTAAATTTAGCAGAAAATAGATAAAAATAAATAGCTGTGAATAAGAACAACTTGAAGGATTTATATTATGTCTGTTAATCCTACTACCAATAAATATTATGGCATTAACCTTTTAGACGTGATTTTTACTATTTTATTCCAATGGTATGCATATATATATATATATATATATATATATATATATATATATATATATATATATATATATATATATATATATATATATATATACAGGGTTGGGAGGGTTAGTTTAAAAATGTATTCTGATACAGTTACTACTAGTTACCTGTTGAAAAATGTAATCAGTAATGTAATCCAAGTACCATAATATTAAAGTAATGTAATCTGATTACTTTCAATTACTTCTGGATAACTCCAATATCAAATATGCTAATACAGACAAAAGAAACTAAATAGAAATAGTCTTGACTACATAGTACAGTTTATAAAGCAAAAATAAAACTGTTTTTTTACATGGCATGCTCTGTTTTACTTCACATTACGAATTAAGAGTGCCACACCCAGTAAACACACCCAGTAAACACACCCAGTGTTCACCTGCTAAATTTTCAACAAAAAATGCCAAACAAATGAAGGATAATGAAAACTCAGGCGTGTGTGGATAAATTTGTAATTAAAAGTGGCTTGCAGAACAATATACAAAACAAAAAAAAAGTCTACTACTTGTTCAGTAAATTCGCACCATGTTTAACATATCAGTCCCCTTATTGAACTTTCAAAATAAGAACAACAGCATAATGAAAACCATTAAGTAAATCTTGTCAGTAAGGAGGCGTGGTCACCATTTTAATTCCGGGCAAGTTAGTGATTTGCATGCATAGAAGTTCAAGAAACAGGTGGAATATGCCGGAAAGCTCCGCATGTTGGCAAAGCCACAAACGGAGGAACAAGGGAGACAATATTTCCTTCCATAAGTAAGTGGTTTTGGTTCTTCTTGTCACTTTGTGTTGTGTGGGCCGCCAGAAGAGGAGGTACTGCTGGCCCACCACCAGAGGGCGCCCTGCCTGGAGTGCGGGCTCCAGGCACCAGAGGGCGCAGCCGCCTCACAGGAGCAGCCAGGGTGACAGCTGTCACGCATCACCTGCAACAGCTGTTACCAATCAGCAGGGATACATCAGCAGGACGACGTCTCCACCTCTTTGCCGAGATATCGTTCTACCTGGAAGGTAATATTCTCAGCTGACTGCTTGACAGTAACCTTTTGTGATTTTGTGAGTGATAACAGACCTTTTTTCCAACGAGAGGTGGGGGTAGCTTTCCTGCCGTGCGGATTACTGGGTGCAAACGCGCCCACCTTTAATTGTGTTTTTGTTCCTCGCCAGCAGTACCAGGTCCGACACGCGGAGGCAGTGGCCACCTGGGAATTCGGGACTTGGCGGCTCCAGTATTCCCGGGGTCTGGTGGCGGAGGAAATCGTGTGGTTCCGGTTCTGCTTTGGACAGGTGTCTCCTATCTTCGAGCCTGCCCACACGACACCTTTGTGAATTGATTCTGATCTATTGTTGTAATCTGTTGTATTTGTTGTGCACATTCACAACAGTAAAGTGTTGTTATTTGACCTACTCCATTGTCCGTTCCTTTGCGCCCCCTGCTGTGGGTCCGTGTACCGACACTTTCCCAACAGGATATCTCGGCCAGCGTCATGGATCCCGAGGGGCGTCAACCGGCTGTTGAACGGCCAATGGAAGAACAGGGCGCACAGGCGTCCGCAGGAGGAATGATCGGTGAGTTGCAGCGGGTCCTCACCGCTTTCACGGCTCGGTTGGATTTAATGACCGAGCAGAACGTCCTCCTTAACCGCAGGGTGGAGGCTCTCGCTGCGCAGGTGGAAGCGCGCCCTCAGGGTGCTGCTGCGGCTCTCCCTCCTGTCGACCCTGTGCGTAACAGTGACGTTCCACAGGTCGTTCAACGACCCCTCCCACCTTCCCCGGAAGCATACATAAGCCCTCCAGAGCCGTACGGAGGTTGTGTGGAGACGTGCGCGGACTTTCTTATGCAGTGTTCGCTCGTCTTCGCACAACGTCCCGTCATGTACGCGACTGATGCTAGTAAGATAGCTTATGTCACTAATCTGCTTCGCGGCAAGGCACGCGCTTGGGCTACAGCGCTTTGGGAGCAAAATTCACGGCTCCTTCTGATATATGATGGGTTTGTGAGGGAGTTCAGAACAGTGTTCGATCACCCAAATAGAGGAGACAGGGGCGCCGGAGCGCAGCTGTTTATGCAGTCGACTTCCACATCGCGGCTGCGAGGTCCGGCTGGAATAACACTGCCCTCCGTGCCGCCTTCGTAAACGGACTGTCATTGGTCCTGAAGGAGCTCCTGGTGGCCAAGGACGAACCGCGGGATTTAGACGGGCTTATTGATCTCGTTATACGATTAGACAATCGGTTAGAGGAACGCCGTCGGGAGCGAGGCGAAGGACGTGACCGGATACGCGCCGCCCCTCTCCCTTCCGGGTTCGAAAAGGGGCCGCCTTCCCCATGCTCCACAGCCGCAGCGCTTTGTGGGGCAACAGCTCCCCGTGGTGACGTTGTTAGGGAAACGCACAGGGCCAAAATGGGGAGGCTGATCCGTGGAGAGTGTTTTCTCTGCAGCTCAACAGAGCACACACAGAGAGACTGCCCCAAACGGCCAAAACGTCAACACTCACCCTTAGAGACTGGGCTAAGGGGGGGTCAAGACATTCAAGTGAGACACACACAAATTGCCACACGACTCCCAGTCACAATCCTGAGCGGGGATTTAACCCTTCAAGCCCGAGCACTGGTGGACACAGGGTCAGAAGGGAATCTGCTAGACAGCAGATGGGCAAAGGAGGTAGGGCTCCCTCTGGTGGCGCTTCCTTCGCCATTGCAGGTGCGGGCACTAGATGGCACCCTCCTCCCTTTACTCACACACAAGACACAACCAGTAACTCTGGTGGTGTCTGGAAACCACCGGGAGGAGATTGAGTTTTTTGTAACTTCTTCTACCTCCCGCATGATTTTGGGCATCCCATGGATGTTAAAGCACAATCCCCGGATCGATTGGCCGTCTGGGGTGGTGGTTCAGTGGAGCGAAACCTGCCATCGGGTGTGTTTAGGATCCTCGGTTCCTCCCGGTTTCCAGTCTAAGGAGGAGGTCAAAGTCCCTCCCAATCTGACGGCAGTGCCGGTTGAGTACCACGATCTTGCTGATGTCTTCAGCAAGGATCTGGCACTCACCCTTCCCCCGCACCGTCCGTACGATTGTGCCATTGATTTGGTTCCAGACGCTGAGTTCCCGTCCAGCAGGCTGTACAACCTCTCACGACCTGAGCGCGAATCAATGGAGACCTACATCCGGGACTCATTAGCTGCCGGGCTGATCCAGAACTCCACCTCCCCAATGGGGGCAGGTTTCTTTTTTGTGGGCAAGAAAGATGGCGGACTTCGTCCATGTATTGATTACAGGGGGCTGAATGAGATTACGGTTCGCAACCGATACCCATTGCCATTATTAGATTCCGTGTTCACCCCCCTGCATGGAGCCAAAATCTTTACTAAGCTGGATCTTAGAAATGCGTATCACCTGGTTCGGATCCGGAACGGAGACGAATGGAAGACGGCATTCAACACCCCATTAGGTCACTTTGAGTACCTGGTCATGCCGTTCGGCCTCACAAACGCCCCTGCGACATTCCAAGCATTGGTTAATGATGTCTTGCGGGATTTCCTGCACCGATTCGTCTTCGTATATCTAGACGATATACTCATCTTTTCTCCGGATCCTGAGACTCATGTCCGGCATGTACGTCAGGTCCTGCAGCGGTTGTTGGAGAACCGGCTGTTTGTGAAGGGCGAGAAGTGTGAGTTTCACCGCACATCTTTGTCCTTCCTGGGGTTTATCATCTCCCCCAACTCTGTCGCTCCTGATCCGGCCAAGGTTGCGGCGGTGAGAGACTGGCCCCAACCCACTAGCCGTAGGAAGCTGCAACAGTTCCTCGGCTTTGCAAATTTCTACAGGAGGTTCATTAAGGGCTACAGTCAGGTAGTTAGCCCCCTGACAGCCCTGACCTCACCAAAAGTCCCCTTCACCTGGTCGGATCGTTGCGATGCCGCGTTCAAGGAGTTGAAACGGCGCTTCTCGTCTGCACCCGTTCTGGTGCAGCCCGATCCTAGTCGCCAGTTAGTGGTTGAAGTGGACGCCTCGGACTCAGGGATAGGAGCCGTGCTTTCCCAGAGCGGGAAGACCGATAAGGTCCTTCACCCGTGTGCCTATTTTTCCCGCAGGTTGACCCCGGCCGAACGGAACTATGACGTCGGCAATCGAGAACTCCTTGCGGTGAAAGAGGCTCTTGAAGAGTGGAGACATCTGTTGGAGGGAACGTCCATGCCATTCACGGTTTTCACTGACCACCGGAACCTGGAGTATATCAGGACCGCCAAGCGGCTGAACCCCAGGCAAGCCCGCTGGTCACTGTTCTTCGGCCGTTTTGACTTCCGGATCACCTACCGTCCCGGGACCAAGAACCAGAGATCGGATGCCTTGTCCCGGGTACATGAAGATGAAGTCAAAGCGGAGTTGTCGGATCCACCGGAACCCATCATCCCGGAGTCCACTATCGTGGCCACCCTCACCTGGGACGTAGAGAGAACCGTCCGGGAGGCCCTGGCACGAAGCCCGGACCCCGGAACTGGGCCGAAGAACAAACTATACATCCCACCAGAAGCTAGGGCTGCAGTCCTGGACTTCTGTCACGGCTCCAAGCTCTCCTGTCATCCAGGGGTGCGAAGAACCGTGGCAGTTGTCCGCCCAGGAGACAGCGGACCTCCTGGTCCACCACGTCGTCCGGCTGCATGGGATTCCAACAGACATCGTCTCCGATCGCGGTCCCCAGTTCTCCTCGCACATCTGGAGGAGCTTCTGCCGGGAACTGGGGGCCACGGTGAGTCTCTCGTCCGGGTACCACCCTCAGACCAACGGGCAAGCAGAACGGGTAAACCAGGAGGTGGAACAGGCTTTGCGCTGCGTGACGGCCGCACACCCGGCGGCCTGGAGTACCCATTTGGCCTGGATCGAGTATGCCCATAACAGCCAGGTGTCTTCAGCCACCGGCCTCTCCCCTTTTGAGGTATGTCTGGGGTATCAGCCCCCGTTGTTTCTGGTGGTTGAGGGAGAGGTCGGTGTGCCCTCGGTCCAGGCCCACCTGCGGAAGTGCCGTCGGGTGTGGCGTGCCGCCCGTTCTGCTTTGCTAAAGGCCTGGACGAGGGCAAAAGCCCATGCAGACCGTCGGCGGACCCCGGCCCCTGCGTATCGGCCTGGGCAGGAGGTGTGGTTATCCACAAAGGACATCCCCCTCCAAGTGGACTCCCCCAAGTTACAGGACCGTTACATCGGCCCATTCAAGATCCTGAAGGTCATCAGTCCAGCCGCAGTGAGGCTTCGGCTGCCGGCCTCACTGCGGATCCATCCTGTGTTTCATGTGTCCCGGATTAAACCTCATCACTCCTCACCCCTCTGTACTCCGGGTCCGGCGCCGCCTCCTGCCCGGATCATCGATGGCGAGCCGGCTTGGACTGTACGCCGGCTTTTGGATGTCCGTAGGATGGGCCGGAGCTTCCAGTATTTGGTGGACTGGGAGGGGTACGGCCCCGAAGAACGCTCCTGGGTGAAGAGGAGCTTCATCCTGGACCCGGCCCTCCTGGCCGATTTCTACCACCGCCACCCGGACAAGCCTGGTCGGGCGCCAGGAGGCGCCCGTTGAGGGGGGGGGTCCTGTTGTGTGGGCCGCCAGAAGAGGAGGTACTGCTGGCCCACCACCAGAGGGCGCCCTGCCTGGAGTGCGGGCTCCAGGCACCAGAGGGCGCAGCCGCCTCACAGGAGCAGCCAGGGTGACAGCTGTCACGCATCACCTGCAACAGCTGTTACCAATCAGCAGGGATACATCAGCAGGACGACGTCTCCACCTCTTTGCCGAGATATCGTTCTACCTGGAAGGTAATATTCTCAGCTGACTGCTTGACAGTAACCTTTTGTGATTTTGTGAGTGATAACAGACCTTTTTTCCATCGAGAGGTGGGGGTAGCTTTCCTGCCGTGCGGATTACTGGGTGCAAACGCGCCCACCTTTAATTATGTTTTTGTTCCTCGCCAGCAGTACCAGGTCCGACACGCGGAGGCAGTGGCCACCTGGGAATTCGGGACTTGGCGGCTCCAGTATTCCCGGGGTCTGGTGGCGGAGGAAATCGTGTGGTTCCGGTTCTGCTTTGGACAGGTGTCTCCTATCTTCGAGCCTGCCCACACGACACCTTTGTGAATTGATTCTGATCTATTGTTGTAATCTGTTGTATTTGTTGTGCACATTCACAACAGTAAAGTGTTGTTATTTGACCTACTCCATTGTCCGTTCCTTTGCGCCCCCTGCTGTGGGTCCGTGTACCGACACTTTCCCAACAACTTTGTCTGTGATATTTGGATGATAAACAGCTGTATGTCTCCTGCCGTACCTGTGTCGCCCGATGACATGGACCATTAACTCTTCACTTATGTCTAGTTGATATTTTCCACTGCTAGATCAATGTCTAGTTAAAATACTTGTCGTTAGTGATTAAAATTGTTCGACGAGACTGGGGATTTTTTAAATTTGCACCTTAAAATAATGAGATTATAATGACCCGCGCTGTGCCGCTCACAGTCACACCCACACATAGAGATGTGTACCCACACCACTGACTTCATGAATGAAACTCGGTCAATAAAGAATAATTGTGTAAAAATACGAGGTCTATTAGAAAAGTATCCGACCTTATTATTTTTTTCAAAAACCATATGGATTTGAATCACGTGTGATTGCGTCAGACAAGCTTGAACCCTCGTGCGCATGCGTGAGTTTTTCCACGCCTGTCGGTTGCGTCATTTGCCTGTGAGCAGGCTTTGAGTGAGGAGTGGTCCAGCCCCCTCGTCGGATTTTCATTGTCAGGAAATGGCGGAATGATTTGGGCTTTTTTTCCATCAGAATTTTTTCAGAAACTGTTAGAGACTGGCAGCTGGAAACCATTAGAAAAATTTATCTGGCTTTCGGTGAAAATGTTACAGGCTTGGTAGAGAATAAGGAGTGTTACTGTCGCTTTAAGGACAGCCCCCAGCGGCTGTGGGGCGCGCCGCGCTCTGAAGCCGCCATCGACAGGCTGAACGACCATTTCATTTCTAAACGGATGGCTGTCTGGATCCGTGACCATCGTGTGCCATTTCTCTGGTTATCACAAGAGCTGGACATCAACCATTTTCCGGCAGATTTCACTTTTAACAAGAGATTTTGTCATGGAAAGCTGAGCGGAGGCTTCGCGCGTCACGATGGATTTGCTACTGGAACGAGACAAAACCATCTCCGTTTTGGTCTCACAGGACAGCTTTGAGATGGCGTTCAGACAGCTGTCGGTGGTTTTTCCATCGAGTGATTATCCGAGAAATTGTGGATGTGCCTGGACATGCCAGAACATGTCCCGTGAGGCTTCATCACGGCGTTGCTTTGCGCCAAGTGGCACCGCCGCGACACGCGGAATTCCTCCGCACATCTGTCTCAATGTGCCGAAAAAGTGCTGATGTCCACGTCTTTTCGCAATTCCTGTGCTAGTCAGACGACGTCCCGGATAAAACACAGCGTCCAGTTTGGAAATGAATGGCACATTCCACTGTTACAGGAGTTTTTGTCATGGAAAGAGGAGCGGAGGCTTCGCACGTCACGGCAGTGCCGCATGGCGCAAAGCAATGCCATGATGAAGCCTCACGGGACATGTTCTGGCATGTTTCGTAATGGATTTAGGAGCCTCGCTGCGTTGAACAGCAGCAGCAGGACACCTCAGCTCAGCAGCTTGAAAAGTGCAGATCCGTGTAACTTTCAACACTAATATTTGGGAATGTGTGTGTGTCAGAGTAAGTTTAATACTTTCCTGACATAACTTAATGTAATTTAATTTTACTGGCTCAATATCCAGGTCAAAATGGCATTTTTTAACACGTATTTTGCAAGCATTTTTCTGAGTGTGTTCAGTCGCGGATCTCCATTGAAAATGCATTAACATCCGGGTACTTCATCAATATTTTGTTGTTTTGTTTTGTTTGTTAGGAGACGTCATGTCACTGTCCATGAAGGGACGTTTTCATTTCAAAGAAAAAAAAAAATTATATACAGATAACAGGGTTCTAGCTAGGATAAAATTTTAGCGTAGTGGTAATGTCGAGGGAGCGAAGCAACGGGGGGGGGGTGCGGAAAAAATTGGCCATTCTAGGGGTACCCAAAGGGGAAAAGCCAGGTACGACAGCCCAAGTCCCTTCATCATGTCCAGAAGGCTGGGGATGTTTGTTGAGTGGGCAATCTCATTTTGGGTTAGCTAGTACATGGCCCTCAGTGAGGCAGTCGGAGTCTGTGGACATTTTTCAGTCAAGACTTAAAACCTATTTTTATTCTGTTTCTTATAAGTAGTTTTTATTTTGTTATGTTTTATTCTTTTACTTTTGTTTTTAATTAGGTATTTGATTTTTTAATTTTTATTTATTTATTTTAATTTTTTATGTTGAACTGTTCTGTGTGAGGTACATTGAGATGGTTTTTGTTGTAATTTGGCACTTTATAAGCTGATTAAATTGAAATTGAACAACATTTTATTGAGTCTTAAAGTAAATAAATATGAAATTGGTTACTGGATCCTTAAACTCTGGACATAATAAACTCTACATGGTGAATCTTTGATCTCTGGACATAAACAGAAATAAAATCTGTTAGTTTTTGTCAAAAGCATTTCTTTCAGACATTATTATTGGCATGAATGTCTTTCCATACCTACGAGCTGAGCTCTTGCAGATGTGCTGCAGGTCAGGTTTATAAGGAATGCAAGACGTCTCATTTTGGGAGGAAAAAACGTTTTAGTCGATTGTAGTTTATTGTCTGTATTGCAACGTTTGTAAGAGGTGTCATTTTATTTAAAGCGGCAATTCGTTTTGAAGTTAATAATTCCGAGCGAGTCAGAGAGCCACACAACATTTGAAGCTGTGACAAAACGGAGGCCGATTCTCGTTTCTCGACTGCAACAAGACCAGAGTCCCAGTTAGTGACTTTAATCCACACAAAAGTGACTCATGATATTTTAATGGCTTTCAGAGGGGTCACGCTTCAAACTGGAGTCGCGCTGCAGAAATGGTTGATTACAGACGCTGTATTGAAAATCGTAACGGTCCAAAATTATAGCGTAACGGGCCGTAACACAAGTTTGCGCTAGCTAGAACCCTGGATAATATCATAAAATGCATTAAAATTGTAATCCTGCGAAGTAATCCCCATTTTTACTAAATATACCTGTAATCTGAATACGTCTTTTTTGTGTAACTGTAGCGGAATACAGTTACCTTTTTTTTTGTATCCTAATTACGTAACGCCGTTACATGTATTCCGTTACTCCCCAAGCCTGTATATATATATATATATATATATATATATATATATATATATATATATATATATATATATATATATGCATACACATACACACGTTGCATGCATACATAGAAATATAATAAGAAAGAGGGACAAAGTCTGTGTCTTCTGCCCTCGGATAAATGTCTTTATTCAGCCTATGTGGCTAAACATATGCAGCTTCAGTATGAACTGAGGAGACGTATCCGTTTAGTGGTATTTACTGACGTCCCACATTTTCACTTGTGTTGATTGTAAAACTGAAATACAGAGGAAGAATAAAGAGCATTCAATATTAATACAACTAAATAAAATTACATTCACAATTAGTGCATTTGAACAATGACCTCTGGACAGTGGTGGGCACAGCTAACCCAAAAGTTAGCTTCGATAACCATTTATTACAGATAACCGATAACTTTTAGTATTGATTCGGACGCGGCCACATCAGATTACACTGTCGGCTTCTGATAAACCAGTTTCACTTTAAGCACCGCAGGGGCTGCTGGGTAAATTCAGGGATCACAAACATAAAAAGAACACATGACAAATGAATAAATAAAAAAATAAAACTCCAAACACTGTCATCATCTTTCAAAAGCAGTAAAACATAGTATTAAAAGTCAGTTTATCTCAGTACCGTCATTTACGAACTAAAAGCTGCTGCTTTTTTCGCACACTTTGAACCCTACAGCTTAAACAACCGAAATACCTCCATTACTGCATTGATTGGCAGAGTAAAATACACGTAGTAAATACAAATTCTTACCTGTTAGTTTCAGTGGGATTCATTAAATTCTGAAGAAATAATCCACATAAATTGCATCCTGATCCAAAACGGTGTCTAATAAAAGTCCCTCTGTAACACAGCTGTGCTATGAGATCTCCTCTCTCCCTCTGAGTCTTGGCGATTAAATTATCCACAGCCACAAAGAAATAAAATAATGTCAAAATGAGTCCATTTTGTTTCTGCATCGAGCGGATGGTGACACTTACTGTAACGTCCAAAGTGAACCTGAACTACACTACCCACAATGCTCACTGCGTCAACCGGCCAATCATGTTTTGCGCTTAATGATGATGTCATTAGCAAGCGACAGGCACAAACACACAACAGACAGACTAAAATGTTTGATTTTAGGGTTTATAAATGTTTTTGACTGTTAAACTTTGCTCACTTTACCAGCAAAACAAACAAACAAAAAAAAATGTTAGCAGACTGAAAGTTATCGGAACTAAATTTATTGGAAGATAATTGGTCCGCCGATGGTTTTAAAAGTTATCTGAAAAGCTAATCTGCTAGCAAAAACATTAGCTTTGATAATTACCGGTTATCAAATTAGCTGAACTGTGCCCACCACTGCCTCTGGATCACAACCAACAGCAAGAAGATAGCATGTACGTAAATTAAAGGGCAAGAGCAGCATGTTAACGTTCCTAATGCGAACCGAGAACAAGCTAACTGCCGAATAAGAAGTCAAATATATAGAACAAATGAAGAATCATCTATTTCACTTTGTTCAGCTTCAACATACGTAAACGTCCAGAAAAAAATCTTACAGATTATGCTTTCTCAAACAGAAGAACTGCAGGAAAAGCAGAGACATGGCTCATGTAGCGGTTTGTTGTGGGTGGTTGGAGGGAAAAGCATATTTCTCATATTCAAGATGCTACTACTACCTCTAAACGGCCAGTAGGTGGCAGTGTTCCCCACTAAACAAACAAAATACAATCCTTTAACTTATATGAGGGACAGAATACTCCTGTCTGACATCTGTAGGATGTCATATCAGCAAGACTCAACCCACAGTTTCAAAAGGATATGAGGGTCTTTCAGGAGTGATCCCCAAGACCAGGAGGACAACTTCATTGATTTTTCTCATGTACAGTCTCTGTTCACCATTGCTAATGACTTTGACCTTAATCTTCCTTACTTTTCCATCTTGGCTGGGAAAGGTCTTTGTGATCAACCTGAGGGGCCAGTTATTCCTCTTCTCTTGTCTGTCCTTGAGCAAGACAGTGTCTCCAATCTAAAGATTAGGTTTTGGCAACTTCCACTTGCAACGATCCTGTAATCCGCTGAGGTACTCCCTCTTCCAGTGTCCCCAGAAAACGTTGGCTAGGTACTGTACTCGTTTCCACTAGGCTCTATACAGATCATGGATACTGAACTGGGTAGAAGTCACAGAAGGCATTCCAACTTTTTGTGTGAGCAGCATGGAGGGAGAGAGAATCTCAGGATGCTCAGAGTCTGTGGAAACTGTCGTAAGTGGCTTTGCATTAACTATTGCAGTGACTTTGGCCATGAATGTCACCATCACCTCCTGTGTGAGTTTTGCAGTTTCAGCAGCATTGCATCTAGGATCCTCTGGCTGACACTGATCATGCAGTCCCAGGATCTGGCTATGTGTGAGGCATGTGGGAGATTGAAATGTCATTCACAGCCACTGTCTCCCAGGTAGGTGTTAATTGTGGTGTTGTGGCAGCCCTTTTTGTCATCTTGGAGTTCCCTGCAAGCACTCTCAAAGTTAGTGCCACAATCAGATCTGAACAGCCTGACAGCACCTTCAATAGCCAAAAAACTGCACAATGCATTAATGTAAGATGACGTGTCCATTGACTCTATTGCCTCAATGTGAATAGCCCGAGTGCTCATACATGTGAAAATAACCACCCATCTCTTGGCCTTTGCTTGACCTCCTCTAGTTTTTCTGACTGAGATGGGCCATGGGCCAAAAACATCAAGGCCTACGCATGTACAGTAAGTGGAGGGTCTACATGCATACTGTCTTCTGGGAGATCTGACATGATTTGTCCCTGTGGCTTGCTTTTTGATCTGCGGCAATTGACACAGTTGAACATAACACCACTGATTGCTCCCCCTCAACTATCCAAAAACCTGCAGCTCTGATAGCACCCTCAGTGAAGTGTCGGCCTTGCTGGTGTGTTTGTGCATGAAAGTATCTGATTATGACCCGGGTTATGTGGTGCTTACTGGGAATGAGCACAGGGTGTGTTTCGTCTGTTGTCAACTGAGCCTAAGCGAGCCTACCTCCAACTCTAAGAACTGCATCAGCGCCTAGGAAACGGCTTTGTTGGGAAAGTGTAGGTACACGGACCCACAACAGGGGGCGCAAATGAACGGACAATGGAGTAGGTCAAATAACAACACTTTACTGTTGTGAATGTGCACAACAAATACAACAGATTACAACAATGGACAAAAGTCAATTCACAAAGATGTCGTGTGGGCAGGCTCGAAGATAGGAGACGCCTGTCCAAAGCAGAACCGGAACCACACGATTTCCTCCGCCACCAGACCCCAGGAATACTGGAACCGCCAAGTCCCGAACTCCCAGGTGGCCACTGCCTCCGCGTGTCGGACCTGGTACTGCTGGCGAGGAACAAAAAGCAATTAAATGAGGGCGCGTTTGCACCCAGGAATCCGTATAGCAGGAATGCTACCTCCACCTCTCGTTGGAAAAGTAGTCCACACTAACAACGCACAAGTCACAAAAAATACTGTCAAAACAGTCAGCTGAGGTACGTTACCTTCCAGGTAGAACGATATCTCGGCAAAGAGGTGGAGGCGTCGTCCTGCTGATATTCCCCTGTTGATCAGATGATGGGTAACAGCTGTTGCAGGTGATGCGTGACAGCTGTCACCCTGGCTGCTCCTGTGAGGCGGCTGCGCCCTCTCGTGCCTGAAGCCCGCACTTTAGGCAGGGCGCCCTCTGGTGGTGGGCCAGCAGTACCTCCTCTTCTGGCGGCCCACACAACAGGACCCCCCCCCCTCAACGGGCGCCTCCTGGCGCCCGACCAGGCTTGTCCGGGTGGCGGCGGTAGAAATCGGCCAGGAGGGCCGGGTCCAGGATGAAGCTCCTCTTCACCCAGGAGCGTTCTTCGGGGCTGTACCCCTCCCAGTCCACCAAATACTGGAAGCCCCGGCCCATCCTACGGACATCCAAAAGCCGGCGTACAGTCCAAGCCGGCTCGCCATCGATGATCCGGGCAGGAGGCGGTGCCGGACCCGGAGTACAGAGGGGTGAGGTGTGATGTGGTTTTATCCGGGACACGTGAAACACAGGATGGATCCGCAGTGAGGCCGGAAGCTGAAGCCTCACCGCGGCTGGACTGATGACCTTAAGGATCTTAAATGGGCCGATGTAACGGTCCTGTAGCTTGGGGGAGTCCACCTTGAGGGGAATGTCCTTTGTGGATAACCACACCTCCTGCCCTGGCCGATACGCAGGGGCCGGGGCCCGCCGACGGTCTGCATGGGCTTTTGCCCTCGTCCGGGCCTTTAGCAAAGCAGAACGGGCAGCACGCCACACCCGACGGCACTTCCGTAGGTGGGCCTGGACCGAGGGCACACCGACCTCTCCCTCAACCACCCGAAACAACGGGGGCTGATACCCCAGACATACCTCAAAAGGGGAGAGGCCGGTGGCTGAAGACACCTGGCTGTTATGAGCATACTCGATCCAGGCCAAAGGTACTCCAGGCCGCCGGGTGCGCGGCAGTCACGCAGCGCAAAGCCTGTTCCACCTCCTGGTTTACCCGTTCTGCTTGCCCGTTGGTCTGACGGTAGTACCCGGATGAGAGACTCACCGTGGCCCCCAGTTCCCGGCAGAAGCTCCTCCAGACTTGCGAGGAGAACTGGGGACCGCGATCGGAGACGATGTCTGTTGGAATCCCATGCAGCCGGACGACGTGGTGGACCAGGAGGTCCGCTGTCTCCTGGGCTGTTGGGAGCTTCGGGAGGGCCACGAAGTGGGCCGCCTTGGAGAACCGGTCCACTATCGTGATGATGGTGGTGTTGCCCTGGGACGGCGGGAGGCCCATGACAAAATCCAGGCCGATGTGGGACCAGGGGCGATGAGGCACGGGCAGCGGCTGGAGTAGGCCTGGTGCCCTGCGATGGTCAGCCTTGCCCCTGGCGCAGGTGGTGCAGGCCTGGATATAATCCCGGACGTCGGCCTCTAGGGACGCCCACCAGAAGCGCTGCCGGACAACTGCCACGGTTCTTCGCACCCCTGGATGACAGGAGAGCTTGGAGCCGTGACAGAAGTCCAGGACTGCAGCCCTAGCTTCTGGTGGGACGTATAGTTTGTTCTTCGGCCGAGTTCCAGGGTCCGGGCTTCGTGCCAGGGCCTCCCGGACGGTTCTCTCTACGTCCCAGGTGAGGGTGGCCACGATAGTGGACTCCGGGATGATGGGTTCCGGTGGATCCGACAACTCCGCTTTGACTTCAT
Source organism: Thalassophryne amazonica (assembly GCF_902500255.1). Lineage (NCBI taxonomy): Eukaryota > Metazoa > Chordata > Actinopteri > Batrachoidiformes > Batrachoididae > Thalassophryne > Thalassophryne amazonica. Next base: position 112,546,230 of record NC_047112.1, read on the forward strand.
CTTCATGTACCCGGGACAAGGCATCCGATTTCTGGTTTTTGGTCCCGGGAAGGTAGGTGATCCGGAAGTCAAAACGGCCGAAGAACAGTGACCAGTGGGCTTGCCTGGGGTTCAGCCGCTTGGCGGTCCTGATATACTCCAGGTTCCGGTGGTCAGTGAAAACCGTGAATGGCACGGACGTTCCCTCCAACAGATGTCTCCACTCTTCAAGAGCCTCTTTCACCGCAAGGAGTTCTCGATTGCCGACGTCATAGTTCCGTTCGGCCGGGGTCAACCTGCGGGAAAAATAGGCACACGGGTGAAGGACCTTATTGGTCTTCCCGCTCTGGGAAAGCACAGCTCCTATCCCTGAGTCCGAGGCGTCCACTTCAACCACTAACTGGCGACTAGGATCGGGCTGCACCAGAACGGGTGCAGACGAGAAGCGCCGTTTCAACTCCTTGAACGCGGCATCGCAACGATCCGACCAGGTGAAGGGGACTTTTGGTGAGGTCAGGGCTGTCAGGGGGCTAACTACCTGACTGTAGCCCTTAATGAACCTCCTGTAGAAATTTGCAAAGCTGAGGAACTGTTGCAGCTTCCTACGGCTAGTGGGTTGGGGCCAGTCTCTCACCGCCGCAACCTTGGCCGGATCAGGAGCGACGGAGTTGGGGGAGATGATAAACCCCAGGAAGGACAAAGATGTGCGGTGAAACTCACACTTCTCGCCCTTCACAAACAGCCGGTTCTCCAACAACCGCTGCAGGACCTGACGTACATGCCGGACATGAGTCTCAGGATCCGGGGAAAAGATGAGTATATCGTCTAGATATATGAAGACGAATCGGTGCAGGAAATCCCGCAAGACATCATTAACTAATGCTTGGAACGTCGCAGGGGCGTTTGTGAGGCTGAACGGCATGACCAGGTACTCAAAGTGACCTAATGGGGTGTTGAATGCCGTCTTCCATTCGTCTCCCTTCCGGATCCGAACCAGGTGATCTGCATTTCTAAGATCCAGCTTAGTAAAGATTTTGGCTCCATGCAGGGGGGTGAACACGGAATCTAATAATGGCAACGGGTATCGGTTGCGAACCGTAATCTCATTCAGCCCCCTGTAATCAATACATGGACGAAGTCCGCCATCTTTCTTGCCCACAAAAAAGAAACCTGCCCCCATCGGGGAGGTGGAGTTCCGGATCAGCCCGGCAGCTAATGAGTCCCGGATGTAGGTCTCCATTGATTCGCGCTCAGGTCGTGAGAGGTTGTACAGCCTGCTGGACGGGAACTCAGCGCCTGGAACCAAATCAATGGCACAATCGTACGGACGGTGCGGGGGAAGGGTGAGTGCCAGATCCTTGCTGAAGACATCAGCAAGATCGTGGTTCTCAACCGGCACTGCCGTCAGATTGGGAGGGACTTTGACCTCCTCCTTAGCCTGGGAACCGGGAGGACCCCAGGATCCTAAACACACCCGATGGCAGGTCTCGCTCCACTGAACCACCACCCCAGACGGCCAATCGATCCGGGGATTGTGCTTTAACATCCATGGGATGCCCAAAATCACGCGGGAGGTAGAAGGAGTTACAAAAAACTCAATCTCCTCCCGGTGGTTTCCAGACACCACCAGAGTTACTGGTTGTGTCTTGTATGTGAGTAAAGGGAGGAGGGTGCCATCTAGTGCCCGCACCTGCAATGGCGTAGGAAGCGCCACCAGAGGGAGCCCTACCTCCTTTGCCCATCTGCTGTCTAGCAGATTCCCTTCTGACCCCGTGTCCACCAGTGCTCGGGCTTGAAGGGTTAAATCCCCGCTCAGGATTGTGACTGGGAGTCGTGTGGCAATTTGTGTGTGTCTCACTTGAATGTCTTGACCCCCCCTTAGCCCAGTCTCTAAGGGCGAGTGTTGTCGTTTTGGCCGTTTGGGGCAGTCTCTCTGTGTGTGCTCTGTTGAGCTGCAGAGAAAACACTCTCCACGGATCAGCCTCCCCATTTTGGCCCTGTGCGTTTCCCTAACAACGTCAACAGGGGGAGCTGTTGCGCCACAAAGCGCTGCGGCTGTGGAGCGTGGGGAGGGTGGCCCCTTTTCGAACCCGGAAGGGAGAGGGGCGGCGCGTATCCGGTCACGTCCTTCGCCTCGCTCCCGACGGCGTTCCTCTAACCGATTGTCTAATCGTATAATGAGATCAATAAGCCCGTCTAAATCCTGCGGTTCGTCCTTGGCCACCAGGAGCTCCTTCAGGACCAACGACAGTCCGTTTACGAACGCGGCACGGAGGGCAGTGTTATTCCAGCCGGACCTCGCAGCCGCGATGCGGAAGTCGACTGCATAAGCAGCTGCGCTCCGGCGCCCCTGTCTCATTGACAGCAGCACGGCTGAAGCGGTCTCTCCTCTATTTGGGTGATCGAACACTGTTCTGAACTCCCTCACAAACCCATCATATGTCAGAAGGAGCCATGAATTTTGCTCCCAAAGCGCTGTAGCCCAAGAGCGTGCCTTGCCGCGAAGCAGATTAATTACATAAGCTATCTTACTAGCATCAGTCGCGTACATGACGGGACGTTGTGCGAAGACGAGCGAACACTGCATGAGAAAGTCCGCGCATGTCTCCACACAACCCCCGTATGGCTCTGGAGGGCTTATGTATGCTTCAGGGGAAGGTGGGAGGGGTCGTTGAACGACCTGTGGAACGTCACTGTTACGCACAGGGTCGACAGGAGGGAGAGCCGCAGCAGCGCCCTGAGGGCGCGCTTCCACCTGCGCGGTGAGAGCCTCCACCCTGCGGTTAAGGAGGACGTTCTGCTCGGTCATTAAATCCAACCGAGCCGTGAAAGCGGTGAGGATCCGCTGCAACTCACCGATCATTCCTCCTGCGGACGCCTGTGCACCCTGTTCTTCCATTGGCCGTTCAACAGCCGGTTGACGCCGCTCGGGATCCATGACGTTGGCCGAGATATCCTGTTGGGAAAGTGTAGGTACACGGACCCACAACAGGGGGCGCAAATGAACGGACAATGGAGTAGGTCAAATAACAACACTTTACTGTTGTGAATGTGCACAACAAATACAACAGATTACAACAATGGACAAAAGTCAATTCACAAAGATGTCGTGTGGGCAGGCTCGAAGATAGGAGACGCCTGTCCAAAGCAGAACCGGAACCACACAATTTCCTCCGCCACCAGTCCCCAAGAATACTGGAACCGCCAAGTCCCGAACTCCCAGGTGGCCACTGCCTCCGCGTGTCGGACCTGGTACTGCTGGCGAGGAACAAAAAGCAATTAAATGAGGGCGCGTTTGCACCCAGGAATCCGTATAGCAGGAATGCTACCTCCACCTCTCATTGGAAAAGTAGTCCACACTAACTACGCACAAGTCACAAAAAATACTGTCAAAACAGTCAGCTGAGGTACGTTACCTTCCAGGTAGAACGATATCTCGGCAAAGAGGTGGAGGCGTCGTCCTGCTGATATTCCCCTGTAGATCAGATGATGGGTAACAGCTGTTGCAGGTGATGCGTGACAGCTGTCACCCTGGCTGCTCCTGTGAGGTGGCTGCGCCCTCTCGTGCCTGAAGCCCACACTTCAGGCAGGGCGCCCTCTGGTGGTGGGCCAGCAGTACCTCCTCTTCTGGCGGCCCACACAACAGGCTTAGCTTGTTAAGTGAGCTTTGTTTGTGGATGGACTCACCCTGTTCCGTGAGGCAGAAGTTGTCAGCATATGCCTCATGCCTCACTATGGACTGCATGAATGATTGTGTTTTTGGTCTGCCGAAGTTGGTCTTGAGTTAAAGTGTTATGACATTTACAATCTAAGAATGATCCCTGTCACAACCAAACCTATGCAAGGTGAGTCTGAAGTCAACATTAAGGAAAAATTACATTCATATGATTAATAACCACCTTTGCATGAACTTAAGTTAGTCCATGCATGGGCATAGCTTATGTACAGCTAGATACATGTTAGTTACTGTGCTTTGTTTATTCAGTGATACAGACATTGTTTATAATGTAGCAATGTATGTGTATACATGCTGGATGGATTTCAGAATGGCTATCGTATAGTCTGTCATATACGAGGTCTATTATCTATAAACCGACCCTTTTATTTATTTTTTTAACTATATGGATTTGAATGACGTGCGATTACACCAATCATGCTTGAACCCTCGTGTGCATGCATGAGTTTTTTCACGCGTGTCAGTGACGTCATTTCCCTGTGGGCAGGCCTTGAGTGAGATGTGGTCCCGTCCTCTCGGCTGAATTCCTTTGTTTCACACGCTGCTCTAGACGGCGCGCGTTGCTTTATCAAAATTTTTTCTGGACCTGTGAGGAATATCCAAGTGGACACTATTCGAGAAATTAAGCTGGTTTTCGGTGAAAAGTTTAACGGCTGATGAGAGATTATGGGGTGTTTCTGTCGGTGTAAGGACTTCCCACGGACCAGAACGTCGCGCAGCGCTTCCAGGCGCCGTCGTCGGCCTGTTTCGACCTGAAAACATCCTAATTTAAGGCTTAATTCACCCAGGACGTCGTGAGAGAACAGAGAAGATTCAGAAGAGGCCGGCATGAGGACTTTATGCGGACATTCCACTGTTTAAGGACATTTTTTAATTAAAGACGTGCGCGCAAATTCGCCGAGTCGTTCCCGTGACGATTCGGCAAATCTGTGTGCGCCGCAACAGGAAAAACACTTCCGTGTTGAAAACCATTTGTAAAATTCAGGCGGCTTTTGATGGCTTTCAACAAGTGAGTAACTGAGAAATTGTTTAACAGCTTGGGCATGTTCCAACTTGCCCGTTAAGGTTTCCAACGGAGGTGTTTTTCCTGTCGCGACCCCCCACGGTCGGGTCCGGCCCGACATGCGACTCTGCCTGCACATTCTTTCATTACAAAATGTCCGTTAACAATGGAATGTACGAATAAACTCCTCATGCCGACTTCTTCTGAAAGTTCTCTGTTCTCTGATGACTTACTGGGTTAACAGAGCCTGAAATGTGAAAGTTTTCAACTTGAAATGGCGAGACGCTGTCGCATCGAAGCGCAGATCGCCGTCAGGCGCCGTGGGCCGTCCTTACGGCGACACTACCAGACCAAAATCTCTCATCAGCCGTTAAAATTTTTACCGAAAACCAGCTGAATTTATCGAATGGTGTCCACTCAGTTGTGCCTTACAGTTTTGAAAAAATTTTGATCAAACAAAGCAGCAGTCTCTGAGCCATTCCTAAACAATGAAAAAATCGACGAGAGGGTGGGCGACTCCTCACTCAAAGACTGCCCACAGGCGAATGACATAACCGACAGGCGTGAAAAAACTCTCGCATGCCCACGAGGGTTCAAGCATGTCTGATGTAATCACACGTGATTCAAATCCATATGGTTTTAGAAAAAAAATAATAAGGTCAGATACTTTTCTAATAGACCCCGTATTTCCTGTACATTTATGTACATTTTCATGTACATTTTGATTGAGCTGAAAACTAAAGATTACCATAAAGAGGGCACTTGTTTTCCCATCAGGCCTCTTTGTTAGATGTTGGTACCAGGATTAATTTGATGTTCCAATGAAGACCTTTCATTTGAGACCAACAAACAAAAATCAAAAGATGCCCACATACCCAAAAGGGGCGCCAAAGGAACATATTTGGTAAAAATAGCCGAAAAAGGGTTAATTTTGGGCAAAATCTAAAGACATTGTGGTGTTGTTCTTTGCATCTCAAGCAAGCCTAACATTAGTACTACTAACATGACAAAGAGCATTTTTCACATGACAAGGCAAATAAGGTTAAATGCACATCAAAGTCAGCACACTTTCGGTACATTTTGTCCAAATTCCATTTTTTTGGTAATTAATTGCATGGTCCCAGGGGGATAATTTCTTCAACTGTACATTTTACATAAACTTTAAGACAGAATAAACAAATTCTGAAAATATCAAGTTAATATCTTTTCTAGTTTATGATTTATGGTGAAGTAAACATGGTCACAAACAGAACACAGCGGGTTAACGCGGACACACCCCCTTTTTCAAACCCCCATAGACTCTAAAGCCCCGTTTACACATAGACGGTAAGAGCTCCCGGAAGCGTCCCGGAAGAGTTTTTGGCCGTCTTAAGGATCACACGCCGTTGTTAACGCCGGCACACTAGTGCCGCAGTTTACACCGCCGTAATTGGCGGCCGGCGTTGTATCCCTAATCAACGGTGTGTAAAATGGCGATAGAGCCCACATCGGCATCCTCAAGGGCGTTTTAACTGGCGACAGAGGCAGACAAAATGGCAGCGCTAGTGGACAGTACGCCGTTCTAAACGCCACCTCCCGGTTAATGGCGTTCCAAACGGCTGACAGGCGGCGGTCAATATAAAAACGCTAGCGCACTGCATGCAGGCCTCTCACTCGCGGCCAGCTCCAGATATTTTTGCAGAGAAGCTCCAATATGCCTCCTAAAAGAAAATTGGCAGCGGCAAGGACTTACCAAGAGGTCTGGTTCAGAAGCAGAGGGTTGCCCTGTGGTGGAGATGAAGCGACACGTTGAGGAGGGGAAAATGAAGGAGAAGAAAAGGCTGAGTATGATCTTCCTCCCCCTGCAGTGACAGAGACATGTATTCCTGCTGCTTCAGCCTGTTATACTCTGGGGGCGGTGCCTATATGCAAACGTTCCTGGAGTAACGCAGGATTTGCCTGGATAAATCCACCGGTACACAGGGCATTATCGGCGGCAGCAGAACATCGCCGTTCTCACGCGCGTCTTAACCTGCGATTGTAAAGGATAGAACTGGGTATTAACCCCCGTTGCCTGACGTGTGCCGGATGCTACGGCGTCAAAACGCCGCTTTATTCGGCGGAATTAGCATCGTTTTATCCGCGTATTTACAGCTAGTATGGCGGTCAAAACGCCGGCGAAATGCTCCGCCCCTTTCCACCGCGAAAACAGCCGGAACTACCGCGAACTTCGGTCTACGTACTACCCGCCGACAAAACCGTCTATGTGTAAACGGGGCTTAAACAAAAAGATATTGAGCTGCCGCCAAGACCATTCTTCTTCTCTTAACATGAGCTACAAAATATATCAAAACCAGGCAATTCTAAAACTATAAAACTGGGACTTTCCCTTATTTTGGATGATTTCATATGGAATGACCCTTGACCCTGTCCTGCATCAGCAAGAAAAGTGGGCCCATTGAGTCATGTAGAGGAAGCCAGATGCTCAACAGGGAGTGCTTGTGTGGCATGGTCAGCAGAGTTTAGATAATTGGGCACATAATGCCATTGATTTCGGGGAGGTGATGGTCCACTGGTTAAGGCATTGGGCTTGAGACCAGAAGATCCTCTGTTCAAATCCCAGCCTGACTGGAAAATCAGTAATGGCCCTTGGGCAAGTTCTTTAATCCCCTATTGCTCCCAGTGTGTAGTGAGTGCCTTGTATGACAGCACCCTCACATTGCAGTGAATGTGAGGCATTATTTGTAAAGAGCTTTGAGGGCCTGATGCAGATGGAAAAGTGCTATATAAATGCAGTCCATTTACCATTTATTGGTCTGCGTAGAACGCTTGATACGCTCAGCTCTGTTATGAACAGTCACATAAAAGCACCTCTTTTCATTAAAAATGTAGCCGAGCACTAATTTAGAGTCTGTGTGGAACTCTACATCTTCTATATTAGTGTTGAGTTCTTCTTGGACCATTTCAGCCAACTCTACAGCCAACATAGCAGCACACAGCTCAAGCCTTGGAATAGTGCTATCTGGGTTTGGGGACAACCTGCCCTTGCCGAAGAGAAAGCCAGCTTCACGCTGTCCACTAGCATTTGTAAGTGTCAGGTATGCAACGACCCCAACAGCTTTGGTGGATGAATCACAGAAGACACAGGAGACCTTTCTTTGTGCCTCAGACAGCAAGGCTTTAGTTTTATTGATAACTGACCTTCGTTCTGGGGCTGCCATGGCTTGCTGATGCCGACGGCCTTCGCCCTAATGGGGAAGGTGCCGCCATCTTGTCTGCGAACATAGACAGAGCTCTACAGGGAGGGTAACATTTGGATTTTACAGCAGGCCATGGAGACCCTGCAAGGTTGAGGACAAATGTGGGTGTGGAATCCATTAGCTTTGTGGGGAAATTAGTGCTGAAAATTCACTATGGTGATAGTGTAGTTTATCTGCCAGGGAGGGAAATTTAAAAAGTTGAGACTGTGGCCTGTTTTGGTAGATGTGTTCATAAAAATCATAGAGGGATATGCTTTGCAAACTTAATACCCATTACTACATTGGATGATGTTGAAACAGAGGATAGCCCGTTGGCTGTTACAGCAGTATCAAAGATTTCAGGTCTGTCATGTCTGTCTGTGAGCCACAGCTCGCGTGGAATGTCTCAAACCTAAACTGACTTCCAGGCATCTTATACAACCCCTGGCAAAAATTATGGAATCACCGGCCTCAGAGGATGTTCATTCAGTTGTTTAATTTTGTAGAAAAAAAGCAGATCACAGACATGACACAAAACTAAAGTCATTTCAAATGGCAACTTTCTGGCTTTAAGAAACACTATAAGAAATCAGGAAAAATAATTGTGGCAGTCAGTAACGGTTACTTTTTTAGACCAAGCAGAGGGAAAAAAATATGGAATCACTCAATTCTGAGGAAAAAATTATGGAATCATGAAAAACAAAAGAACGCTCCAACACATCACTAGTATTTTGTTGCACCACCTCTGGCTTTTATAACAGCTTGCAGTCTCTGAGGCATGGACTTAATGAGTGACAAACAGTACTCTTCATCAATCTGGCTCCAACGTTCTCTGATTTCTGTTGCCAGATCAGCTTTGCAGGTTGGAGCCTTGTCATGGACCATTTTCTTCAACTTCCACCAAAGATTTTCAATTGGATTAAGATCCGGACTATTTGCAGGCCATGACATTGACCCTATGTGTCTTTTTACAAGGAATGTTTTCACAGTTTTTGCTCTATGGCAAGATGCATTATCATCTTGAAAAATGATTTCATCATCCCTAAACATCCTTTCATTTGATGGGATAAGAAAAGTGTCCAAAATATCAATGTGAACTTGTGAATTTATTGATGATGTAATGACAGCCATCTCCCCAGTGCCTTTACCTGACATGCAGCCCCATATCATCAATGACTGTGGAAATTTACATGTTCTCTTCAGACAGTCATCTTTATAAATCTCATTGGAACGGCACCAAACAAAAGTTCCAGCATCATCACCTTGCCCAATGCAGATTTGAGATTCATCACTGAATATGACTTTCATCCAGTCATCCACAGTCCACGATTGCTTTTCCTTAGCCCATTGTAACCTTGTTTTTTTCTGTTTAGGTGTTAATGATGGCTTTTGTTTAGCTTTTCTGTATGTAAGTCCCATTTCCTTTAGGCAGTTTCTTACAGTTCGGTCACAGACGTTGACTCCAGTTTCCTCCCATTTGTTCCTCATTTGTATTGTTGTGCATTTTCGATATTTGAGACATATTGCTTTAAGTTTTCTGTCTTGATGCTTTGATGTCTTCCTTGGTCTACCAGTATGTTTGCCTTTAACAACCTTCCCATGTCGTTTGTATTTGGTCCAGAGTTTAGACACAGCTGACTGTGAACAACCAACATCTTTTGCAACATTACGTGATGATTTACCCTCTTTTAAGAGTTTGATAATCCTCTCCTTTGTTTCAATTGACATCTCTCGTGTTGGAGCCATGATTCATGTCAGTCCACTTGGTGCAACAGCTCTCCAAGGTGTGATCACTCCTTTTTAGATGCAGACTAACGAGCAGATCTGATTATCTGATTTGATGCAGGTGTTAGTTTTGGGGATGAAAATTTACAGGGTGATTCCATAATTTATTCCTCAGAATTGAGTGAGTCCATATTTTTTTCCCTCTGCTTGGTCTAAAAAAGTAACCATTACTGACTGCCACAATTATTTTTCCTGATTTCTTATAGTGTTTCTTCAAGCCAAAAAGTTGCCATTTGAAATGACTTTAGTTTTGTGTCATGTCTGTGATCTGCTTTTTTTTCTACAAAATTAAACAACTGAATGAACATCCTCTGAGGCCGGTGATTCCATAATTACTGCCAGGGATTGTATATGCTACTCTGGAATCACCCCTAAACCCAAAGTCCAAGCGTCAACCCCACTGAGGTCCTTAGTCTGGGTCTCATTAACATAAGATCACTATCCTCAAAATCATTGTTGATTAATGATATAATATGGATCATCACTTAGATATGATTGGGTTATGTGAAACCTGGCTTAAACCTACTGCTGTCCTCCCCTTAAATGAGGCTTGCCCACCGGCGTACACATTTAGTCACATCCCTCATAATGTGAAGCAAGGCGGGGGTGTTACTGTTATTTATGAATCTAGGTTTAGCTTATTAGCTGTTTGGGTTAGAAATATAACTCATTTGAACATCTGATTCTCCACTCTGCCCACGATGGTACGCATTGCCAAGGTCAGAAGAATAAAAATCATCTGTATCACTTTGTCACTGTATATAGGTCCCCTGGCCCATACTCTGCATTCTTAGATGAATTTGGTGCTTTCATCTCTAACTTATCAATGAGTGCCGATAACATTCTGATTATTGGTGACTTTAACATTCATATAAAATAAGCCTTCTGATCCCCTCTGCAAATCATTTATGGAAATTGTGGCTGCATTAGGGTTTCAGCATTGCATTCAGGAATCAACGCACATTAGTGGAAATGCCCTGGATCTGGTTCTCGCACGTGGTCTTGCTGTCACAAATATTGACATCATGCCTCTTGCATCGGTGGTCTCTGATCACCCACTTATTAGGTTTACATTTACACTGCTGTGTTTAGTGGAATAACAGCCTTATTTATCGCTACAGCGATGCATCAACTCCTCAACTACAACTTAAATTGAAGCTAGACTGGCTATCTCAGCTTCACGTTTGGCAAATGGCCAATCAGTAGACAGTCTTGTGGATAGTTTAAACTCAATGCTCAAAACTACACTTGACATGATTGCGCCACCTTTGTTATAAGCATGCCCCCTAAAACACAGTCACCTTGCTTCACTGACTACTTGCGTGACCTCAAGCATAAGGCTAGAGGTCTAGAATAAAAATGGTGTAGTTCAAAATTAGAAGTATTCCACCATGCGTGGCGTGACGCTATCTTATACTATAAGCATGCACTACTGGCTACAAAGCGAACCTATTACTCTTATTTGATCAACAAAAACAAGCATAACTCAAATTTCTTGTTCGACACGGTGGCAACACTTATACATGGACAACCATCTGTAGTTCGCTCTCCTTTTACAGCACAAGATTTCCTGGTTTACTTTGAGAAGAAAATAGAAGACATTAGGTTGAGCATATCCCAGCATGCCTTAACCCAGCCACTATGCCCTGCTATTGAGGTGGGTGCCATTACTGAGGTATTACCTAGATTTACAGAATTTGATAGTATCTCACTGGGTGTGCTGACGAAACTCGTAACGTCAACAAAAAGCACAACCTGTTAATTTGATCCTATACCAGCAAAACTGTTTAAGGATCTGTGGCCCATTTGTGGGCCGACTGTGCTGGAAATGATTAATCTCTCATTAACTTCTGGATCTGTTCCTAAATGTATCAAATCTGCAGTGATTAAACCATTACTTAAGAAATCTAATCTTGACCCTCGTGTATTGAAAAACTATCGGATGATATCAAATCTATAATTTTGTTCTAAAATTCTGGAAAAAGTGGTTTCACAGCAGATCGTGGACTATCTTACTGAGAATAATCTCTTTGAGCCACTGCAGTCTTCTGCTTTTAGAAAATATTCCACAGAGACAGCTCTCACTAAAGTGGTGAATGATCTTCTGCTTGCAATAGATTCGGACTGTTGTGTGGGCTGCTGAAGAAGAGGTACTGCTGGCCCAACACCAGAGGGCGCCCTGCCTGATGGCGGGCTTCAGGCACCAGAGGGCGCAGTCGCCTCACAGGAGCACCAGGAACACCAGTGCTGACAGCTGTCAGTCATCACCCATCATCACACCTCATCCCATAAAAGCCGGGCAGTGACTCCACCTCCCTGCCGAGAAATCTGCTTACCCGACAGGTAAACCGTCTCAGCCGTTCTGTGCCATACGCACACGTTTTTGCATCTGAGGTTTTTGCACTTGTAACGTTTTTGCAGCAGAGCTTTTTGCAGTCGTAACCTTTTGTACACTTGCAGCTTGTAGCCGAGTTTGTGGAAGTTGGAAGGAGTTGGCGTACCCACTCCTCACTCCTGACTTGATTAAGTGTTACATAAGGCACTGCACATACTCTGAGTTCCTGTGTTTGGAGGTGGAGGTTTTTCCCTCAGTGATTTTGCTGACTGTTTGCTGGGTGTTCGCACACCCACCATAACCTGTTTGTTCTTCCCGCCAGCAGTACCAGATCTGACAGCTGGAGGCAGTGGCCACCTGGGGACTCAGGACTTGGCGGCTCCGGTGTGTTGCAGGTCTCCGTTGGCAGTGGAAGCCGTGTGGGTCCCGGCTCTTCTCTGGACAGAAGTCTCCTATCCTCGAGCCTGCCCACACGCCATGTGTGATTTAATTGACTGTTATCTAAAAGCAGCATCAATCAATCAATCAATCAACTTTTTTCTTATATAGCGCCAAATCACAACAAACAGTTGCCCCAAGGCGCTCCATATTGTAAGGCAAGGCCATACAATAATTATGAAAAACCCCAACGGTCAAAACGACCCCCTATGAGCAAGCACTTGGCAACAGTGGGAAGGAAAAACTCCCTTTTAACAGGAAGAAACCTCCAGCAGAACCAGGCTCAGGGAGGGGCAGTCTTCTGCTGAGACTGGTTGGGGCTGAGGGAAAAAAACAGGAAAAAGACATGCCGTGAAGGGGGGCAGAGATCGATCACTAATGATTAAATGCAGAGTGATGCATACGGAGCAAAAAGAGAAAGAAACAGTGCATCATGGGAACCCCCCCACAATCTACGTCTAAAGCAGCATAACCAAGGGATGGTCCAGGGTCACCCGATCCAGCCCTAACTATAAGCCTTAGCGAAAAGGAAAGTTTTAAGCCTAATCTTAAAAGTAGAGAGGGTATCTGTCTCCCTGATCTGAATTGGGAGCTGGTTCCACAGGAGAGGAGCCTGAAAGCTGAAGGCTCTGCCTCCCATTCTACTCTTACAAACCCTAGGAACTACAAGTAAGCCCGCAGTCTGAGAGCGAAGCGCTCTATTGGGGTAATATGGTACTACGAGGTCCCTGAGATAAGATGGGACCTGATTATTCAAAACCTTATAAGTAAGAAGAAGAATTTTAAATTCTATTCTAGAATTAACAGGAAGCCAATGAAGAGAGGCCAACACGGGTGAGATATGCTCTCTCCTGCTAGTCCCCGTCAGTACTCTAGCTGCAGCATTCTGAACCAACTGAAGGCTTTTTAGGGAACTTTTAGGACAACCTGATAATAATGAATTACAATAGTCCAGCCTAGAGGAAATAAATGCATGAATTAGTTTTTCAGCATCACTCTGAGACAAGACCTTTCTGATTTTAGAGATATTGCGTAAATGCAAAAAGGCAGTCCTACATATTTGTTTAATATGCGCTTTGAATGACATATCCTGATCAAAAATGACTCCAAGATTTCTCACAGTATTACTAGAGATCAGGGAAATGCCATCCAGAGTAACGATCTGGTTAGACACCATGCTTCTAAGATTTGTGGGGCCAAGTACAATAACTTCAGTTTTATCTGAGTTTAAAAGCAGAAAATTAGAGGTCATCCATGTCTTTATGTCTGTAAGACAATCCTGCAGTTTAGCTAATTGGTGTGTATCCTCTGGCTTCATGGATAGATAAAGCTGGGTATCATCTGCGTAACAATGAAAATTTAAGCAATACCGTCTAATAATACTGCCTAAGGGAAGCATGTATAAAGTGAATAAAATTGGTCCTAGCACAGAACCTTGTGGAACTCCATAATTAACTTTAGTCTGTGAAGAAGATTCCCCATTTACATGAACAAACTGTAATCTATTAGACAAATATGATTCAAACCACCGCAGTGCAGTGCCTTTAATACCTATGACATGCTCTAATCTCTGTAATAAAATTTTATGGTCAACAGTATCAAAAGCAGCACTGAGGTCCAACAGAACAAGCACAGAGATAAGTCCACTGTCCGAAGCCATAAGATGATCATTTGTAACCTTCACTAATGCTGTTTCTGTACTATGATGAATTCTAAAACCTGACTGAAACTCTTCAAATAGACCATTCCTCTGCAGGTGATCAGTTAACTGTTTTACAACTACCCTCTCAAGAATCTTTGAGAGAAAAGGAAGGTTGGAAATTGGCCTATAATTAGCATCTGTATTCCGTTGTGCACATTTCACAACATTAAATTGTTATATTTTGGCATTTCCATTGTCTGTTCATTTACGCCTCCTGTTGTGGGTCCGTGTCATTTCACTTTCATGACACGGACACCACTACGGTTCTGTTGTTCTTAGTTCTCAGTGCTGCGTTTGATACCGTAGATCATCATATTCTACTCGATAGGCAGGCGAATCATTTTGGGATTACTAGGAGTGCCCTTGCATGGTTGACGTCATATCTGACCAGTCATTCTCACTGTGTTTTGTACAATAACACTACTTCTAACCTTAGTGACATGAAATTTGGGGTTCCACAGGGGTAAGTCTTAGGCCCCTGCTTTTCTCCCTTTATATAACACCCCTTGGGCACATTTTGCAGCGTTTTGGGGTTACCTTTCACTGCTATGCTGATGATACTCAGTTATACATGCTGATAACTGCTGGTAATCTCATCCACATAAAATCCTCAATTTCCAACTTTTAAACTCTGATAAGACTGAAATGATGGTTCTTGGTCCAGTGAGACATCACCATCAATTTGACCAGTTAACGCTTAGCCTAGGCTCATGTGTCACACATCACACTGACAAAGTGAGGAACCTTGGGGTAATTTTTGATCCTACGTTGTCCTTTGACCTCCACATTAGAGATATTACAAGGACTGCTTTCTTCCACCTGAAAAATATAGCGAAGATTGATCCCATCCTGTCTATGGCTGATGCTGAGACCCTGATTCATGCATTTATCTCTTCTCGATTGGACTACTGCAATGTTCTATTTTCTGGTTTACTGCAGTCGTGCATTAGGGGTCTCCAATTGGTTCAAAATGCTGCAGCCAGACTTTTGACATGAAGCAGAAAGTTTGACCACATTACACCCATTTTGGTGTCTCTTCACTGGCTTCCTGTCCCAGTGAGATCAGATTTTAAGGTTCTGCTACTAGCCTATAAAATAGTTCACGGACTGGCACCTCCCTACCTAGCTAACCTAATTAAACCCTACGCACCGGCCCAGGCTTTGCAGTCTCAGGGTGCAGGACTACTTTGTGTCCCTTGGGTTAATAAAAAGTCTGCGGTTCACAGAGCTTTCTCTTATCATACCCCTGTTCTGTGGAATGATCTCCCTGCATCAATAAAACAGTCAGATTCTGTTGAGACTTTGAAGTATGTTTCTATGCTTTTTTGTTGTGTGGGCCGCTGAAGAGGAGGTACCGCTGGCCCACCACCACAAGATGGCGCCCTGCTTGAAGTGCGGGCTTCAAGCACGAGAGGGCGTCGGAGCAACCAGGAGTGACAGCTGTCACTCATCATCCGTACCAGCTGTCACTCATCCACTACTCATCACCACCACCATAAAGGCCGGACTGCAACTCCACCTCCCCGCCGAGAAATCAGCTACCATTCAGGTACTTTTCTCTGCTCACTCAAAACGTTGAGTAATAATCTGAACTTCTTTTGCAGCCGTTATCCTGTGGTGTTTGCCTTATCTGTGGGATTGGCGTTTGGTGTGATCAGCGACGGCTTCGCTTCACACTCCAATCAGATAAGTGGTTAGACAGGAGCTGCACGAGTGTGTGATTGGAGGTGGAGGTTCTCCCTCCTTTACTGAACACTGACTGTGGGATTACTGAGTGTGTGAACTCACACTCATCAGGACTGTCTCTGTTTTCTGCCAGCAGTACCGGGTCTGACTGCTGAAGACAGCGGCCACCTGGGGCGCAGGGCTTGGCGGCTCCGGTGTTCTTCAGCTCCGTTGGTGGTGGAAGCTGTGTGGGGATCCAGCTCTTCTCTCGCCAGGCGTCTTCTATCGTCGAGCCTGCCCACACGTCACCTGGTGTATGATTGACAGTCCACCATATTGTTATTGTCTGTACGTCGTTGTGTGATTCACAACATTAAATTGTTACTTTTGGCTTATCCATTGTCCGTTCATTACCGCCCCCTGTTGTGGGTCCGTGTCACGTCACTTTCACAACACCTTTTACTCTTTTAATTATTTTTATTAGGAAACGGAGAGTGCCGCGGCCTCAACTTTATCTAAATTCTGGGTCTTTTAGTGAAGCTTTGGGATAGTGGCCGGTGATCACTTTAGTATTTCTTCTGTTTTTCTTGTTGATTAATGCTGACAAATTAAACTATTTGTTGTCTTTCTAATGCTTGATTCTGCTTTTTTTCTTTTTTCTCTGTTTGAGGTGCGGCTCCATCCAGAGATGGGTGTGGTATTTGTTCCGGAAACCGTCCTGTGCACGGGCAACATTTCCTTTATGTTCGTTTTGTGAATTCTTCTGTAATTTATGTCGGTAGCATGGCCCAAGCAGAAGGTCACTCTGTTGGGAAAGTGTAGTGACACGGACCCACAACAGGGGGCATAAATGAACGGACAATGGAAAGTCAAAAGTATAACAATTTAATGTTGTGGAATGTGCACAACGGTATACAGACAAATACAGATTTGGAACAAAGTCAATGATACAAAGGTGACGTGTGGGCAGGCTCGAGGATAGAAGACGCCTGTCCAGAGAAGAGCCGGGTCCCACACGATTTCCCCTGCCAACGGATCTGGAGCACACTGGAGCCGCCAAGTCCCGAGTCCCCAGGTGGCCACCGTCTCCAGCTGTCAGATCTGGTACTGCTGGCAGGAAGTAAAGACAGTTTATGGTGGGTGTGTGCACACCCAGCAAAACAATCAGCAAAACAGTTCACTTTCTTTCAGTAGGAAAATCTCCACCTTCTACACAGGAACACAGTTCATGCAGAGCCTGAAAGTACAACTTATCCGGTTTGGAGTGAGGGGTGAAGACGTCACTCCTCCACTAACCACAGACCAAGCTCCCAACTGACTGTAGTTAACAGGTACTCCTGTAAAAACTCAGAGACAAACACGTGCGTTCAACACAGAAAAACGGCTGAGAGGTTTACCTTGTAGGTAAGAAAATTTCTCGGCAGGGAGGTGGAGTTGCTGCCCAGCTTTTATGGGATGTGGTGGTAGATGAATAATGCGTGACAGCTGTCACCTCAAGCTGCTCCTGGGAGGCGGCTGCGCCCTCTCGTGCCTGAAGCCCGCACTTCAGGCAGGGCGCCCTCTGGTGGTGGGCCAGCAGTACCTCCTCTTCAGCGGCCCACACAACACACTCCTTTGAATCTGGTCTGCTTGAGGTTTCTTCCTCAGAGGGAGTTTTTATTACCGCTGTTGCGCTAAGGTTAGACTTTACTTGTGTGAAGCACCTTGAGGCAACCTTGTTGTGATTTGATGCTATATAAATGAAAATAAATTGAAAAACTGAAAATTCAGACAGAGAGATGCATGGTTACATGTGGGGAATCTTGAGCTGTAGAAACTGCTGTCGAGAATCTTTTCATTGTTGTCCCCTTTCCCTTTTCTCCTTTGGTCGAGGGGTATCCCACTCGCTTATATCCATGGAAATCTCTCTCAGGATGGAGCTACCTTCAATGTTGACAAGCACAGCAAAGCCAAGCGGGTCATATAAGCTGTTTATTACCGACAATACACCTTGTTTAGTGAAAGGTTTATTGCCGAGCTCGACTTGAAAAGAGAATTGGTTGGTGGATAGGTTCCAGCCCAGCCCAAGGCTGCGTTGCATGGGTAGTGAATGTTGTCCATGTTCGAGTACCTGGAGGCCTGTGGCTAAATCTTCGCCTGGGAAGGAACTGGTGATTGCAGGACTGTTTGACGAGATCTTGTGGAGGCGAATGTTAGACCGGGCCAGCATCTTTTGTGTTCTCTGCAGAACGTCTATTGAATTGGCTTCAGACACAAATGACTTTAGCCCATTGTCTACATAAAAAGTGACGCTGAATGAACTCTCTTACATTGTTACCATATTATTTCTCTTCTTCCACAGCAGTTCTCAGCAGTTCTGGACAATTTCTGAATACGTGAACTGTCATGCAGAACTCGTCCACTTCTCCTAGATCATGATTGCCGAACCACCGTAAGCACAAATAATCCTGATGGTCATCTCTGACCACGAAGTTCTGGAACATTTGCTCCACATCAGTCATCACAGCATCTGAGTCGCCTCCGAACCAGAGGAGCACACCAACAAGACTGTTATTCAGATCGGGACCTTTGTACAACACTTTACTGAGGGACACATTTTCACACTGGGTGCTTGAATCAAAAACTATTCAGATTTTTCCTGGTTTTTGGGGGTGATAAACACCAAAGCTAGGAAGATACCAGCATTCTTGTTGGGGTTCGAGGGGAGGACCACTTTCTGCATGTCCTTTATGATAGATATTTTTCATGAACTCCATGTAATGTTCTTTCGTCTCTGGTTTCCTCGTTAATGTCTCGTTAATGACATTGAGGCAGCTGAGAGCTTGCTCTCTGTTCTTAGGCACATGTTGGCGAGCATGACAAAAGGGGAGAAGGGCCGCCCAATTATTCGCCTTGTCTTTAGTGAACTTGTTCATAATGTTCAGGAATGACTCATCTGCAGAGTGGCAGCTTGTCATCGTCTGTTGTTAGTTTAAAGATATGTTTTCCAAGCTCCTCTTTGCCTTGTGTCCTGTCAAAAGGGGGAGTGTTCTGTGAACCTTTCCTTTGCGTGGATTATGTTTTCACAGGGAGAGAGAAAGCTAGGGTGGTCATTTTCAAGTATGTATGTCTTGTAGGAGTTCACTGTAGGTCTGTGAGCTACTGAGAGAAACACCTCTCCGATGATAATCCACCTGAGATCGAGCTGTTGGGCATAAGGTGCTCCGCTGATGGATTGAATGCTGATATTCGTGCGGCTACGTGGCTGAGGTGAGGATGATCAGCAGCAGCTTCTGGTATGAGCATCTCACCCCTGTTGTCTGGAATTTGGTTACATTCTGTGAGTATTGGCAGCAGCATGGACACTTTTCCATCAAAACCCTGAATGATGAAGCCATGGGTTCTACGGCCCATTTTTTCCCATCGTGCCAGAGCAGGTTTTTAGTGTACGAGGTCTGTTAGAAAAGTATCCGACCTTATTTTTTTTTTTCAAAACCTGCTGGATATGAATTAAGTGTGCTTGCATGAGCCAACCTTGAACCTTCGTGCGCATGCGTGAACTTTTTCCAGCCTGTCGATTGCGTCATTTGCTGGCAATCAGCCTTTGTGTGAGGACGTGTGTAGCGCTCTCGGTGGATTTTCATTGCAAGGAAAATAACGGAACAGCTGGAGCAGTGCTACTGCATCAAATTTTGCCAGAAACTGGGCGACAGCCAGGTGGAAACCATTTGGAAGATTCAGACGGCTTTCGGTGGCTTTTCAGTCGTGTGACTATCCGAGAAATTGTGGAAGAGGTGGGCATTATTTTTTGGAGTCCAGCATGTCCTGTGAGACTTCAGCACGAAGGCGCTTTTGCTCCGCCGTCAGCAGCTTCGGCACAAATTTCACCTCCACTCTTTTCATGGCCAAATCTTCTGTCACAGTGGAATGTGCCGAAAAAGTGCTGATGTCCACCTCTTACGCAATTTCTCAGATAGTCACATGATGGTCCCACATCACCACAGCGTTCACTTTGGCAATGACCTGGTCATTTCAGCATGTTGATGGCCGACCAGAGCATGGCTCGCTCTCCACCTTTGTGTGGATGTCTTTAAACCGGTTGTACCACTCCTTAATTTGTGTGATGCCCATAGGATCTTCACCAAAAGCCGTCTGAATCGTCCGAATGGTTTCCACCTGGATGTCGCCCAGTTTCTGGCAAAATCTGATGCAGTAGTGCTGCTCCAGTCGTTCGGCCATTTTCCTTGCAATGAAAATCCGCCGAGAGCACTACACACTACCTCACACAAATGCTGCTTGCCAGCAACTGACGCAATCGAAAGGCGTGAAAAAGTTTATGCATGCACACGAAGGTTCAAGGTTGGCTCATGCAAGCACGCTTGATTCGAATCCACCAGGTTTTTGCAAAAAAAAAAAAAAAAAAAAAAAGGTCGGATACTTTTCTAACAGACCTCGTATATGGAAGGACTTCACCACACAGACCAAACATAGTGAAAAAAGGGGAACAGGTCAGTGATACATTGCTTTGATCATCCAAAACTGCATACATATTTCTTTTCTTGTGAGTGGCTGAGCTGGGACATACATATACCAGGAAAATTATAGAATAAGACGTGCCTTGAAGTCCTTGTTCTTGGAGGTGGTCACTAAAGGACATGGGCTGTCTGACTTCCTGCCATGCATCTGAGAGAGAGTCTGTGAGAGTCTGTATTTGTCCATGGTACAGGTCCAGCATGCACGGCGGAAATGTGTGAATCGCTTTTGCATTCTAAACAGTGACTAGTGGCATTACAGTCCTTGCATTCAGCAAGGATCCTGCTGTCTGGCTACACAGGCAGGGCAAAGTCCACTGAGGACACAGCACAGAACCAGAACTGTGCTGTCATGTTCAACTGGAACATACACAGTTTGGAGCTCCTCATTATTTACTCCGTTAATCTCTTCATCAGAAACTTCCTCATCTTCTTCAAAAACAATCGATATGTCACTTAAATCTTCACTATAATCGCTCACTATGCCTTCGCTGTCCGTGTCTGCTGTATTGGTAAACAGAGCCGCGCTGCAACACATTTACTCGCATGACGTCACATCCGTCGCAGCGAAAAAGTAGGTCAACTCGGAGGCGGTAAATTCAAATTCTCAGAGGGGTAACAAAATGCCTAAATCCTTGTTCAGTGTAATTTTATGGTAAAAAACAAAAACGTGGAAAAAGCTTTTTTTATTCAAGAATATGTAAAAACGTCATGGCGTGGCAGGGACCCTTTAATTTATATATGTTACCTGTTACCTTCCTTTGTGTATGTGCTTGGAGATCAGATTCAGTTCTGATTTCATTCTGCTTTCTATGTCATCACCGGTGATGTGACTGATGTGAGATCAGATAACGGTCACTTACAAAGAGGAAAAAACAACCAAAAAAAGATTCAGGAACAAATAACACAAGGACTCACAAATGGACGGATTGTCATCAGAAACTATAACGAGGAAACAAGGACCAGAAGGAAAGTCAGCACTGCAGAATCACTCACTTCTACCACAGGTGTCTGCCTTCATATGTCTGAAATGTCATAGAGGACGTAAATCTCAGGGCCCCTTCACACATAGTGCAAATGTAGTCGAATTGCACATGAATTGTGCATGAAGCAGGAATTGTATTCAATACGTGTAAAATTGGCGCTGTCTATAATGCCTCATATACCTGTTGCTACAACTATTTGTGGAGCGGCTGAAAGACAGAGTGTGCGCTGTGAGAACCCATCGAACCCTCTCACGGCAGGTGTCGGTCAAACTCCAGCTGACACAAACGAACATCTAACACCACTCACATGGCACTTCGAAAATGTTTCACACCATTCACACTATTAGCATGAAAACAGTCAGCAGATGATCACTTTCGAGCTGGCAGTGAAATCTATCTAAGTGCCTCCACGACTGTGGAGTTGCCGAGTGCACATGTGGCGTGCCAGAGTGTCGTCTCCCCCCACAACACGTGTGCGTGTGTTTCATGCACTCCCCTTGCTCCTCACCAACATGTGTGTGCGTGTGGCGCCTCTCATCTGATCACAGAGGGACACCTTGGTCTGTACACTGAATGGACAGGGGGCGTGGCTGGCTGTCAACAACAGCAACAGGAGCTGTTGACAACTCTGGTCCTGGATGTTACAGCTGCAGAACATGTACCATGTTTTGACGGACATGAGTGCGTGTGTACTTGCTGTTCTCACGTGGAAATACATAAAAACATATATCACTTTTGCAACGGGCTGGAGAGCGCGCACATTGACAGGCTGCTGACACGGGCTGTCAGTTCATTTGGACACACAGCAGGCGATCTGAATGTCACATCTGTCTGACAGGACACGCACGTCCAATGAGCAGTGTGCCGCAGAGCTATATAACAATCCAGCAGTGAGACAAATACACCACTTTCAGTCATACGCCGTAACAAAAATGCCATTTGGTCAGTTATCACAGCGCTTTTTTTTTTTCTTTTTTAAAAATACGTTTTATGTCCTTGTTGATTTCAGGCATTTTTCCACACCTTTTACAGGATGATAGCGATGGTAGTACAGTGTTAAAGTTTCTGGCTGGCAATCAGAGCTTTTGTAAATTGCAGGTTTGAATCCTATGGGTGGCATGTTTTTTTTGTTTTTTCACAGCAGCTGCGCGAAGTGGTTACACATGCTCCAGCTGCTCAATTTCAATTTCAGTTGATTTCATTTATATAGCACCAAATCACAACAAAGTTGCCTCAATGCGCTTCACTCAAGTAAGGTCTAACCTTACCAACCCCTTTCACTGTGTTCCCACTGCGACGGTGTCATGCACGAGCACCATTGCCTGCACAAAACCGTTGCAGCGGGTTCGTTCATGCCTGCCCATCAGCTCGATGTTTTCGTGGTTCGCTCATATGAGCTGTTCCACCGTGATTCGCTCTGATTTGTACTTATTCATACAATATATTGAAGGGGCCCTAAGACTGATCCACATCATCAAACAAGATGATCCTTTTTCAGTTTGACACCTACACGATATGACTGATGGTTGACAACAGATATAAATAAGTAAGAAAATGGTGAGACCACTTTTCACCTTTCAAAATGCAGAACTGCTTTAGGTGGATTTAGAAACATCAAGCTACTGTAGTGTTCAGAATAATAGTAGTGCTATGTGACTAAAAAGATTAATCCAGGTTTTGAGTATATTTCTTATTGTTACATGGGAAACAAGGTACCAGTAGATTCAGTAGATTCTCACAAATCCAACAATACCAAGCATTCATGATATGCACACTCTTAAGGCTATGAAATTGGGCTATTAGTGTAGAAAAGGGGGTGTTCACAATAATAGTAGCATCTGCTGTTGATGCTACAAACTCAAAACTATTATGTTCAAACTGCTTTTTTAGGAATCCTGTGAATCACTAGCATTGGAGATCATTGTATATAATTTTTTTGCACCTGCATATAAGTTTTCCCCTCTCCAATCAACTTTTTAAGTAAACTACGCTGTTCTTCTGAACAATGTCTTGAACGTCCCATTTTCCTCAGGCTTTCAAAGAGAAAAGCATGTTCAACAGGTGCTGGCTTCTTCCTTAAATAGGGGACACCTGATTCACACCTGTTTGTTCCACAAAATTGACGAACTCACTGACTGAATGCCACACTACTATTATTGTGAACACCCCCTTTTCTACTTTTTTTTACTAATAGCCCAATTTCATAGCCTTAAGAGTGTTGCATATCATGAATGCTTGGTCTTGTTGGATTTGTGAGAATCTACTGAATCTACTGGTACCTTGTTTCCCATGTAACAATAAGAAATATACTCAAAACCTGGATTAATCTTTTTAGTCACATAGCACTACTATTATTCTGAACACTACTGTAAATGTTGAGACAAATATGCATCTTAATAAAAGAGCTAACTGTTCCTCCCTGAAAGACGGATTATTAAAGTGTCTAATGACGGATATTTAGCATGTAAGGGCATGCTTATTCAAATGAGCATTTCATGGCTGCTTTGTAAAAGAGTTATTTTGTAGCCTGCAGTCTTTTGATGCCAGTTTCAATTGCAATTTTAGGGGCACTTGTAAAATATTAAGAAGAAGAAAAAAATGGCTGTTTGTGCAAAACTGTGTGTTTTTTTTTTGGGGGGGGTAGTAACCCAGGTAGTAACTCGGTGTCGAACCGCCACTGGGTACTGACTTTGCAGGTCATGTGACTGATTGTATTAGAACTTTGTGGCTGGTTGGTTATTTGACAGCTGCTGTTTACCTGCGAACACACATTTCAGTAACACGTGGGCGACGGTTTATCGGCCGCTAGTGGGTTTTTTATTATTAGGTTCTGTTGTCCGCTCTGGTTTTGGAGGGTTGCGCTCCCTGTGCGCCTGCAGCGCCTCTTGGCTGCGCGCAGCCGCGCGTCACTGCTCCGCTCCGAGCTCGTCGTCAACAACACCGTCTCCTGCCAAACAACCACTGCTGTCACACGCAAGCGTGGAATCTGACGTGATGCTCTTGCCACCGCGCCACGCGTCCGTCGGCTGGGTTCCTCCCTTCACGCGGTCCGCGCAGCGGCTCAGCCAGACCTCGGCAGAAATGAGCAGCGCGGATCGTGAGGTGGATCACTCCGCGGTAATGTGAAAATGGCGAAAGTACTCCGCAATTTGCTGATGTTTGCGGTCCGACTCGCGCTGAAAATGCGCGTCCTGGGCTTCTGGGCGCTGGTTTACGGTTACTGCGCAGTGTGCGCCGCCGCGGCTCTGCTCAAACTTTGCTGGAACATCATCCTCAGGCCCGCGGCCACCTTCCGATGGGCGGTTCGACAAAGTCCTCCTGCGTGTCTCAATGACACGTCCTTCGGAACCCACTGTTACGTTCGGATAAAGGTAATCTCACGCACACGCGCTCGGTGCCCCTTTGTGTGTCCGCGGCAGAGAAATGCTGCGACGCTGTGACGTGAGGCGCCGTGAAATCCACAGAGGCCTGATGTCTGCGCCGATCCACGAGTGGATGTCCGCCGCGCGCGCAGGTGGTGCTGAAAGAACAGCTCCGTGTGAGCGCGTCGCCGCCGTGCACGTCCACACACACACTGACAGACACGCCTGAAAGGGGGCGGGAAACAGCAAAATAACCATCGAGCCAAACGCACACAAAACTGACGACAGATGATCGATTTCTTTAATGTGTGACGTGTGACAGTTGAACATCAAAGTGAAGTAATTGGCGCTTCAGGCTGGATTTCTCTTCAGCTTCCGTCATCTCTGCAGCATTAATTTACATTAATTAACTTAATCATCAGTTCTTTGTATCATATACACAGAAAACAAGGCTATTGGATTTATTTGCACATGGATTTCAAATGACCAGAATGTTACCAAATAATATATTGTTGGTCACATTTCTGATCACGTGCAGCCCATGTACATATTTAAGTCATGCTAACCTTTTTAAATGTAAATCCAAGTTAACACAATCTTCCACAAAGCTAAACAATAAGTTGCCACAAAACCTTGATAAACTCACTTTAATTGTAATATTCCAGTCAAGACATAAAGTCACTGTCAACCAGAAATATTTTTTAATATGCAATATATTAGGATTATTAGGACCCAAGTAGGACAAAGTCCTACAAGGACCCTATTGTAATTGTACTGTTTATTATTATTATTATTAGGGCCCAAGTAGGATAATGTCCCATGAGAACCCTATTGTTATTGTGCTGTTTATTATTATTATTATTATTATTATTATTATTATTATTATTAATTTATTATTTTTATGGCCCGAGTAGGATAAAGTCTTATGAGAACTCTATTGTAATTGTGCTGTTTATTATTATTATTATAATAATTATTATTATTATTAATTTATTATTTTTAGGGCCCGAGTAGGATAAAGTCCTATGAGAACCCTATTGTAATTGTGCTGTTTATTATTATTATTATTATTATTATTATTATTATTATTATTATTATTATTATTTTTATTTTTTATTTTTTAGGGCCCGAGTAGGATAAAGTCCTATGAGAACCCTATTGTAATTGCACTGTTTATTATTATTATTATTATTATTATTATTATTATTATTATTATTATTATTATTATTAATGTATTATTTTTGTATTTTTTAGTATTATTTTTAGTATTTTTTTAGTATTATTATTTATTTTATTATTATTTTATGTATTTATTTTTATTTTTAGGGCCCGAGTAGGATAAAGTCCTATGAGAACCCTATTGTAATTGTGCTGTTTATTATTATTATTATTATTATTATTATTATTATTATTATTATTATTATTATTATTATTATTATTTTTATTTTTTATTTTTTAGGGCCCGAGTAGGATAAAGTCCTATGAGAACCCTATTGTAATTGCACTGTTTATTATTATTATTATTATTATTATTATTATTATTATTATTATTATTATTATTATTATTATTATTATTAATGTATTATTTTTGTATTTTTTAGTATTATTTTTAGTATTTTTTTAGTATTATTATTTATTTTATTATTATTTTATGTATTTATTTTTATTTTTAGGGCCCGAGTAGGATAAAGTCCTATGAGAACCCTATTGTAATTGTGCTGTTTATTATTATTATTATTATTATTATTATTATTATTATTATTATTATTAATTTATTTTTTAGGGCCCGAGTAGGATAAAGTCCTATGAGAACCCTATTGGAATTGCACTGTTTATTATTATTATTATTATTATTATTATTATTATTATTATTATTATTATTATTATTATTAATGTATTATTTTTGTATTTTTTAGTATTATTATTTATTTTATTATTATTTTATGTATTTATTTTTATTTTTAGGGCCCGAGTAGGATAAAGTCCTATGAGAACCCTATTGTAATTGTGCTGTTTATTATTATTATTCCCTTTTCAAACCCCAATTTTGGCCCTTTCCCATGCTCAAAAACTCACCAAATTTTGCAATCAGTCAGTCATCCAGCCGGATCCAAAATGTGATATTTTGGGGGTCGAGCACATGCTCACAGCAAAATGGCAAAATAGCGCCCCCTACAAATTTTCAAAAAACCCTCCCCATTTGGGGTTTTTTGTTGTTGTTGTAGCCTCACAAAATTCTGTACACATATTTACCATGCAGGGGTGCACAAAAAAGTCTCTTAACATCATGGTGAACTGTCAACAGGAAGTCAGCCATTTTGATTTTCAGTTTCGATTTTGAGGTAATTTTTGCCATTTTTGGCCATTTCCACTACTTACATTTGAACAAACTCATCCTAGGGATTTCATCCAAAAGTCTTCAAATTTTGTACTCATCATCATGACCCAATGGTGATCAAAAGTTATCAAAAGAATTTCTGTAGGTCAAAAGGCGTGACTGCTAGGGTTCAACAAACTTTGGTGATTGTTTCGGAGCACGCCATTTCACTTCAAACGGCTGTCACGCCCACATACTTCATCATAGATCCTTCAAACTTGCAGGACATGATGAGGGCTCTGCCCTGAGCATCTGCATATATTAACATCCCACCTAACTCATAGTGCCCCACCACCACCCCCCACCGATGGTAACAGGAAAGGTCCTATTTATACTTTAACAGGTCCTGATGTCACATAATTAACCCCATCAACTTAATTCCACTTCTAAGACATGCAGAACAAGTTGGTGAACGTAGGCAATGATCGCCATGAAGTTTCAAGTAATGGCGTCCATGTGGCGGTGTGCTGAATATCGACCCTTCGCCATGAGATTACGTTCTTCCTTTTGATGGCTTTAATTTTGTCATATCATCATGAAAAATGATACACATGTCAAGCATGACAACGTCTTACAGGTGATAGGGTTGTTGCAGATGGGTGGGGCAAATTCCTCTATAGCACCCCCTTGCAACTTTAATAAATGAAAATTGGTACACGTGTGTGACTTGCTAGGGCGTACAAAAAATTGTCTTGCACCATTGGTCTCCTCCAAACAGGAAGTCAGCCATTTTGAATTTTCTTGTCATTTTGGCATGATTTCCATACGTTGTA
This sequence comes from Thalassophryne amazonica, assembly GCF_902500255.1. Lineage (NCBI taxonomy): Eukaryota > Metazoa > Chordata > Actinopteri > Batrachoidiformes > Batrachoididae > Thalassophryne > Thalassophryne amazonica. Next base: position 112,574,100 of record NC_047112.1, read on the forward strand.
TTTGAACGAACTCCTCCTAGGGATTTTGTCCAGTGCACTTCAAATTTCTTTCAGATCATCCAGAGACGATACTGATCAAAAGTTATCAAAAGCTTTTTTCTGTGTTGATGTTTGTGGCCACTATGGCTCTGCCATTTGACCCTTCACCATCGAACATCAAGTCATGATAACTCCTTCATGCTTTGTCTGATTGAATTGTAACTTCACATGTGTGATGAGGGTTGGCCCCTTAACAGACATCACGCTGACCCGGGGAGGCGGTGGCGTGGACATGAGGTTCCGTATATGACTGCTTGCAATCCTAGTACAACCCCAATTCCAATGAAGTTGGGACGTTGTGTAAAATGTAAATTAAAACAGAATACAATGATTTGCAAATCCTCTTCAACCTATATTCAATTGAATACACCACAAAGACGACATTTAATGTTCACACAGATAAATGTTATTGTTTTTGTTTATTGTTTTTCAAAAAAGCTGGGACAGTGGTATGTTTACCACTGTGTTACATCACCTTTCCTTCTAACAACACTCAATAAGCGTTTGGGAACTGAGGACACTAATTGTTGAAGCTTTGTAGGTGGAATTCTTTCCCATTCTTGCTTGATGTATGACTTCAGTTGTTCAACAGTCCGGGGTCTCCGTTGTCATATTTTGCGCTTCATAATGCACCACACATTTTCAGTGGGCGACAGGTCTGGACTGCAGGCAGGCCAGTCTAGTACCCGCACTCTTTTACTACGAAGCTACGCTGTTGTAACACATGCAGAATGTGGCTTGGCGTTGTCTTGCTGAAATAAGCAGGGACGTCCCTGAAAAAGACGTTGCTTGGATGGCAGCATGTGTTGCTCCAAAACCTGGATGTACCTTTCAGCATTGATGGTGCCATCACAGATGTGTAAGTTGCCCATGCCATGGGCACTAACACACTCCCATACCATCACAGATGCTGGCTTTTGAACTTTGCGCTGGTAAAAATCTGGATGGTCTTTTTCCTCTTTTGTTCGGAGGACAGGACATCCATGATTTCCAAAAACAATCTGAAATGTGGACTCATCAGATCACAGCACACTTTTCAAATTTGCATCTGTGCATTTCAAATAAGCTCGGGCCCAGAGAAGGTGGCGCCGTTTCTGGATGTTGTTGATGTATCGCTTTCGCTTTGCATGGTAGAGTTTTAACTTTCACTTGTAGATGTAGTGTGTTAACTGACAATGGTTTTCTGAAGTGTTCCTGAGCCCACGTGGTAAGATCCTTTACACAATGATGTCGGGTTTTAATGCAGTGCCACCTGAGGGATCAAAGGACACGGGCATTCAATGTTGGCTTTCGGCCTTGTCATTTACGTGTTGAAAGTTCTCCAGATTCTCTGAATCTTCTGATTATATTATGGACTGTAGATGATAGAATCCTTAAATTCCTTGCAATTGAACTTTGAGAAACATTGTTCTTAAACTGTTGGACTATTTTTTCATGCAGTTGTTCACAAAGTGGTGATCCTTGCCCCATCTGTGCTTGTGAATGGCTGAGCCTTTTGGGGATGCTCCTTTCATACCCAGTCATGACACTCACAGTCGCCTCAGTTCCCAAATGCTTATTGAGTGTTGTTAGTGTTGTTAGGTGATGTAACACAGTGGTAAACATACCACTGTTCCAGCTTTTTTGAAACGTGTTGCAGGCATCCATTTCAAAATGAGCAAATATTTCTGCAAAAACAATAAAGTTTATGAGTTTATACATTAAATATCTTGTCTTTGTGGTGTATTCAATTGAATATAGGTTGAAGAGCATATGCAAATCATTGTATTCTGTTTTTAATTTACATTTCACACAACGTCCCAACTTCATTGGGTTGTATTTTCTTATTTTCACATGTTGACAACAATCATCATGTGATGGAAAAAGGGGTAAGGCTGAGATTTTTTTTAAACCTGGACTCTGCATGTAGATGTCTCTGAGTTCATCTTTTCACTAAAGGGCAAAAAAAGACTGCCATCTGTCCAGTGTGGAATTAGCACACTGACAGCTCTTGGGCTAACCAGCTACATGCTGTAAGACCATCAGGAAAGTGAAAAAAATGCTTCTTGGAACCACGGAATAGGCAAAAATATTGTTGTGTGTAGTAGTACAGAATTAATAGTAAGTAGAAGAACGAGACCCTCATTACTGATTGCTATCATAACTTCCAAGGGAGCCACATCACCTATTGGTATAATCAGTCATTTTAAAAATGTTTTTCTTTAAAAATGCATTTACTGAGGTATATACAGATGTGCACCTCCATAGGGGTCCTCTCTGTGCAATCCTCTCTGTCTCCCAGACACTTCTGTTGATATTTTTTCACATTTATTGTTACTCAGATGCAGTTTAATGTGAGTGTTTTTAGCTTTCCCCACACACTTACATCATACTGCTATTTAATCTGTGAATGTGTGAGCATTTTAATTCAGTAAGGGACAATCAAATAGTTTTTGCCCAGAAGGAAAAGATACATGAAAAAAAAATAAAACTTGAGCACAAATTGTAAAGCCCTTGAGTTCCACTATAATATAAATGAATGTTTGTCATAATGAAAGAGACAGAACATAGTGCTTGTTCTGTGTCTACACCTCATTTTGTAGATGATACTCTATTAAAAAATATAGCTCGCATGTTTCCTGTGTGGGGAGTAAGAAAATGTTAGGGGGGATTCCCCCGTGACATCATGGGTAAATCCCAACAACAAAAACAGCTGCAACATCAAAAACAGATGGTAAGTCCTGTCTGGAAGACCTAAAACAAGTTCATTTTGTGGCAAAAAATGCTATGTGACACAGTAATACGTATACAGACAAAATATAAAATAGGTACTTTTCTGTTGTGAAAGTGTAGTGACACGGACCCACAACAGGGGGCGCAAATGAACGGCCAATAGATGAGCCAAAAAGTAACAATTTAATGTTGTGAAATGTGCACAACGAAATACAGACAATCTCAGAATATAATTACAGTCAATCCACAAAGGTGACGTGTGGGCAGGCTCGAGGATAGAAGACGTCTGTCCTGAGAAGAGCAGGAACCACACGATTTCCGCCGCCACAGAACCTGGTGAATACTGGAGCCGCCAAGTCCCGAATTCCCAGGTGATCACCGTCCCCGACTGTCGGATCTGGTACTGCTGGCGAGAACAAAGACAGTTAAGTGTAGGTGTGTGCACACCCAGTAACAACAACGGTGGGAATGCCACCTCCACCTCTCACTCAATATGTGTTGCAGCGATCCCTCAGAGGAAAAAGAGTGCCGTCCTGCACAGCCTCCACAAACGAAGGACCGGTACTCCTGCAAACACTCACAATAGACAGATTCAGAAAATACCACAAAGGCTGAGGATATTACCTCCAACGAAGTACGATATCTCGGCGATGAGGTGGAGATGACGTCTGGGTTTTATGGAGTGCGATGATAAAGAATGAGTGACAGCTGTCAGGAGTTAATGAGTGACAGCTGTCACTCCTGGCTGTGTCCGTGGCGGCAGCGCCCTCTCGTGCCTGAAGCCCGCACTTCAGGCAGGGCGCCCTTTGGTGGTGGGCCAGCAGTACCTCCTCTTCTGGCGGCCCACACAACAGGACCCAGGCGCCCGACCAGGCTTATCCGGGTGTTGACGGTAGAAATCGGCCAGGAGGGCCGGATCCAGGATGAAGCTCCTCTTCACCCAGGAGTGTTCTTCAGGTCCATACCCCTCCCAGTCCACCAAATACTGGAACCCCCGGCCCATTCGACGGATGTCCAGGAGCCGGCGCACTGTCCAAGCCGGCTCCCCGTCAATGATCCGGGCAGGAGGTGGCGCCGGACCGGGAGCACAGAGGGGTGAGGTGTGGTGAGGCTTGATTCTGGACACATGAAAAACCGGGTGGATCCGCAGTGAAGCTGGGAGTCGGAGCTTCACTGCGGCAGGACTGAGGATTTTGAGGATCTTGAATGGTCCAATGTAACGGTCCTTCAACTTGGGGGAGTCCACTTGGAGGGGGATGTCCTTCGTGGACAGCCCACCTCCTGCCCGGGCTGGTAAGCAGGGGCCGGGGATCGCCGGCGGTCCGCATGGGTCTTCGCCCTCGTCCGGGCCTTCAACAAGGCAGAACGGGCGGAGCGCCACACCCGACGGCACTTCCCCAGGTGGGCCTGGAGCGAGGGCACACCGACCTCTCCCTCAACCACGGGAAACAATGGGGGCTGATACCCCAAACACACCTCAAACGGGGAGAGGCCGGTGGCAGAGGACACCTGGCTGTTATGTGCATACTCGATCCAGGCCAGATGTTCACTCCAGGCTGTCGGGTGTGCGGACGTTACGCAGCGCAGGGCTTGCTCCAATTCCTGATTGGCCCGTTCTGCCTGTCCATTGGTCTGCGGGTGATACCCGGACGAGAGGCTCACAGTGGCCCCCAGTTCCCGGCAGAAGCTCCTCCAGACGTGTGAGGAGAACTGGGGACCACGATCAGAGACGATGTTGGTGGGTATCCCATGCAGACGGACGACGTGGTGGACCAGGAGGTCTGCTGTCTCCTGGGCTGTTGGGAGCTTCGGGAGGGCCACGAAGTGGGCCGCCTTGGAGAATCGGTCCACTATCGTGAAGATGGTGGTGTTGCCCTGGGACGGCGGGAGGCCCGTGATAAAATCCAGGCCGATATGGGACCAGGGGCGATGAGGCACAGGAAGTGGCTGGAGAAGCCCTTGGGACCTCTTGTGGTCTGCCTTGCCCCTGGCACAGGTGGTGCAGGCCTGGATGTACTCCCGGACGTCGGCCTCCATAGACGCCCACCAGAAGCGCTGCCGGACAACTGCCACGGTCCTTCGCACCCCTGGATGACAGGAGAGCTTGGAACCATGACAGAAGTCCAAGACTGCAGCTCTGGCCTCTGGTGGAACGTATAGACGGTTCTTCGGACCGGTTCCGGGGTCCGGGCTCCGTGCCAGGGCCTCCCGGACGGTCTTCTCCACGTCCCAGGTGAGGGTGGCCACGATAGTGGACTCCGGAATGATGGGCACCGGTGGATCCGACAGCACCGTTTTGACTTCGTCTTCGTGTACCCGGGACAAGGCATCCGATCTCTGGTTCTTGGTCCCGGGGCGATAGGTAATCCGGAAGTCAAAACGTCCGAAGAACAGTGACCAGCGGGCTTGCCTGGGGTTCAGCCGCTTGGCGGTCCTGATATACTCCAGGTTCCGATGGTCAGTGAAAACCGTGAACGGCACAGACGCTCCCTCCAACAGGTGTCTCCACTCCTCAAGAGCCTCTTTCACCGCAAGGAGTTCTCGATTGCCGACGTCATAGTTCCGTTCAGCTGGGGTCAACCTGCGTGAAAAGTAGGCACACGGGTGAAGAACCTTATCGGTCTCTCCGCTCTGGGATAGCACGGCTCCTATCCCTGAGTCAGAGGCGTCCACTTCAACCACGAACTGGCGGCTAGGGTCGGGCTGCACCAAAACTGGCGCAGTAGAGAACCGTCGTTTCAACTCCTTGAACGTGGCTTCGCACCGATCCGACCAGGTGAAGGGGACTTTTGGAGAGGTCAGGGCTGTCAGGGGGCTAACTACCTGACTGTAGCCCTTAATGAACCTCCTATAGAAATTAGCGAAGCCGAGGAACTGTTGCAGCTTCCTACGGCTTGTTGGTTGGGGCCAATCTCTCACCGCCGCAACCTTGGCCGGATCAGGGGCGACGGAGTTAGAGGAGATGATAAACCCCAGGAAGGACAAAGACGTGCGATGAAACTCGCACTTCTCGCCCTTCACAAACAGTCGGTTCTCTAATAACCGCTGCAGGACCTGATGTACATGCTGGACATGGGTCTCAGGATCCGGAGAAAAGATGAGAATATCGTCCAGATATACGAAGACGAATCGGTGCAGGAAGTCCCGCAAGACGTCGTTAACCAAGGCTTGGAACGTCGCGGGGGCGTTGGTGAGGCCGAACGGCATGACCAGGTACTCAAAGTGACCTAACGGGGTGTTAAATGCCGTCTTCCATTCGTCTCCCTTCCGGATCCGAACCAGGTGATACGCATTTCTAAGATCCAGCTTAGTAAAGATTTTGGCTCCATGCAGGGGGGTGAACACGGAATCCAACAATGGCAACGGGTATTGGTTGCGAACCGTAATCTCATTCAGCCCCCTGTAATCAATGCATGGACGGAGTCCGCCATCTTTCTTGCCCACAAAAAAGAAACCTGCCCCCATCAGGGAGGTGGAGTTCCGGATCAGCCCGGCAACTAATGAGTCCCGGATGTAGGTCTCCATTGATTTGCGCTCAGGTCGTGAGAAGTTGTACAGCCTGCTGGACGGGAATTCAGCGCCTGGAATCAAATCAATGGCACAATCGTACGGACGGTGCGGGGGAAGGGTGAGTGCCAGATCCTTGCTGAAGACGTCAGCAAGATCGTGGTACTCAACTGGCACTGCCGTCAGATTGGGAGGGACTTTGACCTCCTCCTTAGCCTGTAAACCGGGAGGAACCGAGGATCCTAAACACACCCGATGGCAGGTTTCGCTCCACTGAACCACCACCCCAGACGGCCAATCAATCCGGGGATTGTGCTTCAACATCCATGGGAAGCCCAAAATCACGCGGGAGGTAGAAGGAGTTACAAAAAACTCAATCTCCTCCCGATGGTTTCCAGACACCACCAGAGTTACTGGTTGTGTCTTGTGTGTGATTAAAGGGAGGAGGGTGCCATCTAGTGCCCGCACCTGCAATGGCGAAGGAAGCGCCACCAGAGGGAGCCCTACCTCCCTTGCCCATCTGCTGTCTAGCAGATTCCCTTCTGACCCCGTGTCCACCAGTGCTGGGGCTTGAAGGGTTAAATCCCCGCTCAGGATTGTAACTGGGAGTCGTGTGGCAATCTGTGTGTGTCTCACATGAATGTTTTGACCCCCCCTTAGCCCAGTCTCTGAGGGCGGTTGTTGTTGTGGCCGTTTGGGGCAGTTTTTCTGTGTGTGCTCCTTTGAGCTGCAGAGAAAACACTCCCCGCGGATCAGCCTCCTCATTTTGGCCCTGTGCGTTTCCCTAACAACGTCAGCAGGGGGAGCTGTTGCCCCACAGAGCGCTGCGGCTGTGGAGCGTGGGGAGGGCGGCCCCTTTTCAAACCCGGAAGGGAGAGGGGCGGCGCGTATCCGGCCACGTCCTTCGCCTCGCTCCCGACGGCGTTCCTCCAACCGATTGTCTAACCGTATAACGAGATCGATAAGCCCATCTAAATCCCGCGGTTCCTCCTTAGCTACCAGATGCTCCTTCAGGACCAACGACAGTCCGTTTATGAAGGCGGCGCGGAGCGCAACATTATTCCAGCCGAACCTCGCAGCCGCGATGCGGAAGTCGACTGCATATTTGGCTGCACACCGGCACCCATGTCGCATTGACAGCAGCATTGTTGAAGCGGTCTCTCCTCTGTTAGGGTGATCAAACACTGTTCTGAACTCCCCCACAAACCCAGTGTATGCTGATAACAACCGTGAGTTCTGTTCCCAGAACGCCGTAGCCCAGGCGCGTGCCTTACCCCGAAGCAGAGCAATCACATAAGCTATTTTACTAGCATCTGACGCGTACATGACGGGACGTTGTGCGAAGACGAGCGAACACTGCATGAGAAAGTCCGCGCACGTCTCCACACAACCTCCATATGGCTCAGGAGGGCTTATATATGCTTCAGGGGATGGTGGGAGGGGTTGTTGAACCACCACTGGAACGTTCATATCCTGCACAGGGTCGGCAGGAGGAGGAGCTGCAGCAGCGCCCTGAGCGCTCGCCGCCACCTGCGCGGAGAGAGCCTCCACCCTGCGGTTCAGGAGGATGTTTTGCTCGGTCATTTGATCCAACCGAGCCGTAAAGGCGGTGAGAATGTGCTGCAGCTCACCAATCACACCTCCTGCAGACGCCTGCGCTCCCTGCTCTCCCATTGGTCGTTCAACAGCCGGGTGACGCCCCTCGGAGTCCATGACGCTGGCCGAGATATCCTGTTGTGAAAGTGTAGTGACACGGACCCACAACAGGGGGCGCAAATGAACGGCCAATAGATGAGCCAAAAAGTAACAATTTAATGTTGTGAAATGTGCACAACGAAATACAGACAATCTCAGAATATAGTTACAGTCAATCCACAAAGGTGACGTGTGGGCAGGCTCGAGGATAGAAGACGTCTGTCCTGAGAAGAGCCGGAACCACACGATTTCCGCCGCCACAGAACCTGGTGAATACTGGAGCCGCCAAGTCCCGAATTCCCAGGTGATCACCGTCCCCGACTGTCGGATCTGGTACTGCTGGCGAGAACAAAGACAGTTAAGTGTAGGTGTGTGCACACCCAGTAACAACAACGGTGGGAATGCCACCTCCACCTCTCACTCAATATGTGTTGCAGCGATCCCTCAGAGGAAAAAGAGTGCCGTCCTGCACAGCCTCCACAAACGAAGGACCGGTACTCCTGCAAACACTCACAATAGACAGATTCAGAAAATACCACAAAGGCTGAGGATATTACCTCCAACGAAGTACGATATCTCGGCGATGAGGTGGAGATGACGTCTGGGTTTTATGGAGTGCGATGATAAAGAATGAGTGACAGCTGTCAGGAGTTAATGAGTGACAGCTGTCACTCCCGGCTGTGTCCGTGGCGGCAGCGCCCTCTCGTGCCTGAAGCCCGCACTTCAGGCAGGGCGCCCTTTGGTGGTGGGCCAGCAGTACCTCCTCTTCTGGCGGCCCACACAACACTTTTCTTGATATTTGTTACTTTTATTTAGCGAAAACGGGGACTTATTGAGGAGAATGGTGAAATTCTGTGTGTCCTGAGGTTGAATAAAGGCCTTTATTTTCATTTTCAGTGAAATTTGTCATCTGCCGTAGATTAGATTTTATTTCTCATGATGTACAGATTACTTTTCACTGTGAGTTTAAAGGGCATAATTTTTGACATTTCAACATAAAAAGCCTGGTTTTTTATGCCCTGAAAAATTTTATCTATATCTATCTATCTATCTATCTATCTATCTATCTATCTATCTATCTATCTATCTATCTATCTATCTATCTATCTATCTATCTATCTATCTATCTATCTATCTATCTATCTATCTATCTATCTATCTATCTATCTATCTATCTATCTATCTATCTATCGATCTATCGATCTATCTATCTAATGGCTGAGTGGATCCTTGTCATTTGATTGGTGCTTTGTATGTCCCGTGATATGGGTTATTTGTTCCATTTCTGTTGCGTTCCATTTAGCATGCAGTTTGGTTCTATTTACCGTTTTTGAATTAAACACTTTTTCTCATACCACGCTTCTGAATGTCCTGCCTTTTTGTGCCCAAGTTATGAAAATTTTGCATGACACAACAGTAGCAATAACGATGGCTTTTCTCTGACTGTCCCAGTGAAGTTACAAACGTGTGTGTGTATGTGTGTGTGTGTGTGTGTGTGTGTGTGTGTGTGTGTGTGTGTGTGTGTGTGTGTGTGTGTGTGTGTGTGTGTGTGTGTGTGTGTGTGTGTCTTCCTTCCAGGAATCTGGCCTGAGGTTTCACTATGTGGCAGCTGGAGAGAGAGGGAAGCCACTCATGCTGTTTTTACATGGCTTTCCTGAGTTCTGGTAGGTCAAAGTTGTGTTACAGCAATAATCATAAGCATAACTTTCTGCATTCACTGTGTTATTTATTTTATACTTTTATTTGAGATTTGAGACTCAGGATTTTTCTTTGGATCGTGCTAACATTTAAATTCCATTTCACCTATTGATTTGCGCCCCAGGTTAGTAGTTGATCCAGGCAAAATTAAGTTACTTTTTAGTAGGGTTCAGAAAAATAAGTCTGCTGGCCCAGATGGCATCTCAGCTTTTCCTTTAAAGACTTTTGCAGAGGAGCTCACACCAGCCTGGTGCCCGGTTTTCCAGCAGTCTGTAGATCAGCACACAGTTTCTTTACTCTGGAAAAAGTCAATTATTGTTCCAGTACCCAAAAAACCCTGACCAACGATTAACAATGATTTTAGACACCGGTAGCTTTAACTTCTGTTGTTATGAAATGTTTGGAAAAATATATGGTGTCTATTTTAAAGTCAGAGATAAATTCAGATCTAGATCCCTTGCAGTTTACGTATAGGAGAGGGCGGGGTACAGATGATGCCATTAATGGCATCATCCACCTGTCACTACAACACCTTGAAGACCCAAAGGCTTACGCATGTCTTTTATTTATTGATTTTAGTTCCGCTTTTAACACGTTACAACCTCATTTACTGATTCAAAAATTAATTCACCTGTCAGTAAACCTTGTAATTATAAAATGGTTTTATTCTTTTTAACAGATAGAATTCAAAATGTCAGAGTTAATAACACTATCTCTGATTCTAAAAACATCAATACTGGCGTACCTCAGGGTTGTGTCAGTTCGCCTGTCCTTTTTACTCTCTATACTAATGATTGCATTAGCCACTTTCATGGAAATCATGTTTTTAAGTTTTCTGATGATACTGCCATCCTCAGTCTGCTTCATAAAGACTCAGATCCATCACTGTACTTTGAGGAGGTGCAGTCTTTTGTCCACTGGTGTGATGCTAACTTTCTTACTATAAATATAAAGAAAACTAAGGAGATGATAATTGACCCTCGTTCAATTGGTGATCATACCCCTCTGGTAATCCATGATGAAGAAATCAATCAGGTCAGCTTTTACAGGTATCTAGGCGTTTACTTAGATAACCAGTTCAGCTGGGAAACGCATGTCAATAACTTATGCTCTCATTTACAGCAGAGGTTATATTTTCTGCGCAGACTCAGGGCGTTTGGGGTTGATCAGAAAACCTTGTTTTTGTTTTATCAGGCTGTTTTGGAAAGCATTATCCGGTATGGGATGTCATCTTGGTATGGTAATCTCTCTGTCCAGTTAAAATCTAGGCTTGCTCGTCTGGTGAAGACTGCTATGAAAGTTGTAGGGAGGACGGGAAACTCTTCCCTGCAGTCCATGTATGAGCAGTCTGTTCTCAAACAAGCACAGCGAGCTTTGTCAGATCCTTCCCACATCCTCTATCCTGAGTATGAACTCCTACCGTCTGGTAGGCGATACAGAGTCCCTCAGTACAAATTGAATCACTTTAAAAACTCATTTGTGCCCACATCAATTAGAGTCTTAAATATGGTTCCTGGGATAGGTAGTAGGATTGTGTGTTAATGACATGGTGGCATTGTAATTTTAGTGTTTTTTATTCACTGTTAGTATTTTTCTTAACCATATGTGGGAGATGGCTGTGCAATAGGGGTATGTGTTTTTAGGGATATGTGCAATATGCATGAATTATTTATAGGAGACCGCTGTGTAATACGGGTATGTGCAATTTGGATATTTGTATTAGGGATGTGCAATATGTATGATTGATGTGTGTATTAAGTTATGTAATATGTATGAGTCATGTAATTATGTCATGCCAGTTTTGCTTTTTACTTGTGCAGCTCTTGGAGTCTAAGACAAATTTCCCGGAAGGGACAATAAAGTGTATCGTATCGTATCGTATCGTATCGTATCGTATTTGAGATTTTGAACATTGCTGTTGAACTAACAGAAAGTAACAGTTTGCTTCTCTGCATTTGTACATATCTCTCTCACTGGCCAACACACCTAATCAGGGGAGGTGATGGTCTCGTGGTTAAGCAGTGGGCTTGAGACCATAGGATGCTCGGTTCAAACCCCCGGCTGCCGTCAAAATGACTAAGGGCCCTTGAGCAAGGTCCTTAATCTTAATACCCAAGTTGCTCCTGGCGTGTAGTGCATGCCTTACATGGCATCACCATGGCATCAGTGTATGAGTGAGAGTGTAAGTAAGTCCCTTCGGCTGCTCCCTTGTTTGCACTTGGGGTTGCCACAGCAAATCCAAGGTGGATCTGCATGTTGAATTGGCACAAGTTTTAGGCCAGATGCCCTTCCTGACGCAACTCCACATTACATGGAGAAATGTGGCAGGGGTGGGATTTGAACCCGGAACCTTCTGAACTGAAACCAAGCGCATTAACCACTTGGTGAGAGTGTGAATGGGTAAAACTGAGCCATGACTGTAAAGTGCTTTGAGCGTCTGATATAGATGGAAAAGTGCAATATAATGCAGTCCATTTACCATTTAATCAAGCAGGTGGCACTTTTTGGGTTTAATTTGGTGTATTAAAGTTCACCACATGTGAAAGAGTTTATCCTCCTTATATGCTCTTTGTTATTGCTTTTGAGTTATCATGGTAACAATCTGGAAGGATGGAGTGTGCATGTGCCAGCATGCGCCAGCGCCCCCTCACATCCTGTCTGCACCCATTACAGACTAGTTTACTCTCCAGCACGACACCGGTCGTGCTAGTGTCAGGGGGCCTTTACTCATCTGTCTGTTCTCTCACTGGGTTTAGAAGTGGTGTTGAATGTCTGCAGTCAAGCTTCTGACCTGTAATAACTCAGTGAGGAGTCCTCATTCATTCTTTTGCCATGGGCTGGCAATGATCCACATCATTCCAGATCTCTTAGTGCTTCCTTGGAAGTGGTGCCAAAGCGTGTGTGACAAGCTCTAAGCCTGTATTTTTTTTTTTTCAAGATTGCGCTGTTAATGCAGCTGCCTGTTATTTCAGCTCTGCTCCCTCTTTTCCTATTTTCGCTATTTTTAATACTTTTTAATAGTGCTTATTTGTCTTTATTTGCAGTGGGTGGTACCCTGTGCAAGTATGCACATGGGAAACCCACTTTTGTTACTCTTGTGATTATTTTTATGCTGCTCTCTGCATTTTTCGAGGCAGCATGGGGAAATCCCTTTGTTTCCAGCTCCGGACGTCCCATTGTTTGTAGCCGTGATCAGCTGCTTGGACTAAGAGACTCAATGCACAGTCGGCCGGGTCCCCGCTAAGCTGAGCACCCGGACGTACCTGCAGACATTCGGAAGAAACGAAGGGGCTGCAGAGGTGGACGGACGAAGCGGAGAAGGACTTATATTCCGTCTGTGGTCATGGGGAATGTAAGATCTCTCCGCAACAAGACCGAGGAGCTAACAGCGCTAACCCGTTTCCAGAGGCTGTATAAGGGCTGCAGTCTCATGTGTTTCACGGAGACATGGTTGGATGAACATATACCGGACTCTTTAATCAACATGGACAGCTTCACACTCATCCGCGCGGACAGGACACTGGCGGAGAGTAGAAAAAAGAGAGGAGGGGGGCTCGCTGTTTATGTGAGTGAGAGATGGTGCAGCACAACTCATATTCACGTCAAAGACCAGATCTGCTCCTCGGAAGTGGAGCTACTCGCGGTGAGCATGAGGCCGTACTATCTCCCATGGGAGTTTGGAAGTGTGATTACGCTCTGCGCGTATATTCCTCCCTCTGCGGACGCCGCTGCCTGTGAGCAGATTCACAGTACAGTCGTGGGTGCGCGTGGGTGTTGTGCAGACACAACACCCACGCGCGCTCTTCCTCATCACCGGGGACTTTAATCACACCTCCCTCTCTGCCACCCTCCCCACGTTCACCCAGTACGTCACATGTAAAACCAGGGATAATTGAATGCTAGACCTTTTTTACTCTAATGTGGAGGACGCTTACACCTCCGCCCCCTCCCCCCGCTGGGATGCTCTGATCACAATCTCGTCTATCTGCTCCCCCAGTACACACCCACGGTGAGAAGAGAGCCAGTGCAGAAAAGGTCAGTGAAACTCTGGACTGAAGAGGCCACTGAGAGGCTGAGAGACTGTTTCAGAACCACAGACTGGAGCATGTTTCAAAACTCTTATGGTGAAGACATCAACAGCCTGACCCAGTGTGTCACTGACTACATGAACTTCTGTGTGGAGAGAACTGTGCCCATCTGGAGGGTACGGTGCTTTCCCAGCAACCACCCTTGGGTGACCCCCGAGCTGAAGGTCCTGATGAACCAGAAGAAGAGGGCTTTCAACTCGGGAGACAGAGAGGAGCAGCGTAGAGTCCAACAGGAGCTCCAGTGGAAGATCCGTGCAGCCAAGAAGGTGTATGGAGGGAAGATGGAGGAGCAGCTGGCCCGGAACAACGTCAGAGACGTGTGGAGATGCCTCAAGACCGCCTCTGGATTTGGGCAGGGTGCCAGCAGGACTGCAGATGGTGATTCTTGGTTCACAGAGGAGCTAAACAGCTACTTCAGCCGTTTTGTCTCCTCCACGCCTGCCCTCCTGCCTGCTCCCGGCCCTCCACATGTCTCCAGCAGCCAGCCCTCCAGTCCCTCTGACCCCCCCACCCTCTACCCCCTGGTCACCTCCACTGCACCCCGGACCTCGTCCCTCCTCCCCCACGACTGTATTCAGCACCAGCCCACCTCAGCTCACACCTCAGCTCCCCCCTCCCCCTCCTCACTGTAACTCCAACCAAGGTGAGAGGCCAGCTCCTGTGGCTGAAGCAGAGGAAAGCAGCAGGATGTGATGGGATCTCCCCGAGGCTGCTGAGGACCTGTGCAGATGAGCTCTGTGAGGTCCTCAGCCACATCTTCAACAAGAGCCTCAGCCTGGGGGTGGTCCCCACCCTGTGGAAGACCTCCTGTGTGGTCCCGGTTCCCAAAACACCGCACGCCAAGGAACCGGCCCACTACAGACCCGTTGCCCTGACCTCCTCGGTGCGGTGGCTTGTCCTGTCTCACCTCCGCACCGTGGTGAGCGACATCCTGGACCCACTGCAGTTTGCCTACAGGTCCAACATCGGGGTAGATGACACTGTCATTTACCTACTGCAGTGAGTGCTCACCCACCTGGAGACCGTCGGGACTGTTGTGTGTTTCTCCAACTCTATCAGACTGGCGCTGCTGCGTGGGAAGCTGGAGGACGCAGGCGTGGATGGACACCTCACCGCCTGGACCTTCGACTAACTCACTGACTGCCTGCAGTACGTGCGGCTGCGCAGCTGTCAGTCTGAAGTGGTAAGGTGCGGCACCAGGGCCCCCCAGGGCACCGTCCTCTCGCCTTTCCTCTTCACCCTTTACACCTCGGACTTCACAATCAACACAGACAGCTGCCACCTCCAGAAGTTCTCTGATGACTCCGCCATTGTGGGTCGCGTGTTCAAATCCATCATGAACAACTCCTCTCACCCTCTGCACCCGGCTGTAGTGGAGCTGAGCAGCTCATTCAGTGACAGACTGAGGCACCCTCAGTGGAAGAAGGAACGATACCGCAGGTCGTTCCTCCCTGCTGCTGTCAGGCTGTACAATAACACTGTGAAATAACCACATGCAATAATATGTCCACAAATCACGTGCAGTAACAACTTGTTTACAAATCTCTGCACTAATGTCACCTTACCACATCTAAACTCCATTTCACATATCGTAAAGAAGATGCTCCTATCTCCTTTTCAATCCCAGTAATGTTTATATATATATATATGTGTATGTGTATAGGTGTGTGCGTGCTTATGTGTGTGCGTGTATCAAATCAAATCAAATCAATTTTATTTATATAGCGCCAAATCACAACAAACAGTTGCCCCAAGGCGCTTTATATTGTAAGGCAAAAGCCATACAATAATTACAGAAAAACCCCAACGGTCAAAATGACCCCCTATGAGCAAGCACTTGGCGACAGTGGGAAGGAAAAACTCCCTTTTAACAAGAAGAAACCTCCAGCAGAACCAGGCTCAGGGAGGGGCAGTCTTCTGCTGGGACTGGTTGGGGCTGAGGGAGAGAATCAGGAAATGATCAGTGTGTGTGTGTGTGTGTATGCATATACACTCAACAAAAATATAAACGCAACACTTTTGGTTTTGCTCCCATTTTGTATGAGATGAACTCAAAGATCTAAAACTTTTTCCACATACACAATATCACCATTTCCCTCAAATATTGTTCAGAAACCAGTCTAAATCTGTGATAGTGAGCACTTCTCCTTTGCTGAGATAATCGATCCCACCTCACAGGTGTGCCATATCAAGATGCTGATTAGACACCACGATTAGTGCAGCGGTGTGCCTTAGACTGCCCACAATAAAAAGCCTGTTGTGTGGGCCGCTGAAGAGGAGGTACTGCTGGCCCACTACCAAAGGGCGCCCTGCCTGAAGTGCGGGCTTCGGGCACGAGAGGGCGCTGCCGCCTCACAGGAACAGCCGGGGTGACAGCTGTCACTCATCAACTATGACAGCTGTCACCAATCACCAGGTCCTCAACCACGCACACAAAAGCCAGACGACATCTCCACCTCGTCGCCGAGATATCGTCTACCTCTATGGTAAATTCTCAGCCGTTTTGACTGTGCCATTATGCACGTGATTCCTTTTTGAGTGTTTGCAGGAGTTGCTGTAGCTGCTGTCTGCTGGATGCAGCGTTTTGTGGTTCCGTGAAAGTGACGTTCTTCACCCTCACGCCAAAACACTAAGTAACTCTTTGGCTCTGCTTACCTGTGTTCTGTGTTAAAGGTGGAGGTGTTGTTTCCCACCTGGAATAACGAATTGCTGACTGTTTACTGAGTGTATTGTCACACACTCATCACATCTGTTCTTCTGCCAGCAGTACCAGATCCGACAGCCGGAGATGGTGACCACCTGGGGACTCGGGACTTGGCGGCTCCAGTATCCTTCGGGTTCGGTGGCAGTGGAAATTGTGTGGGATCTGGTTCTTCTCGGGACAGACGTCTTCTATCCTCGAGCCTACCCACACATCACCTTGTACAGTTTGATTGTGATCCAAATTCTGCATTTGTCTGTATTCTGGTTGTGCGTTTTTAACAACAGTAAAGTGTTGTATTTTTGGCTCATCTATTGTCCGCTCATTTACGCCCCCTGTTATGGGTCCGTGTCACTACACCTTCCCAACAAAGCCACTCTAAAAGGTGCAGTTTTATCACACAGCACAATGACACAGATGTCGCAAGATTTGAGGGAGCGTGCAATTGGCATGCTGACAGCAGGAATGTCAACCAGAGCTGTTGCTCGTGTATTGAATGTTCATTTCTCTACCATAAGCTGTCTCCAAAGGCATTTCACAGAATTTGGCAGTACATCCAACCAGCCTCACAACCGCAGACCACGTGTAACCACACCAGCCCAGGACCTCCACATCCAGCATGTTCACCTCCAAGATCGTCTGAGACCAGGCACTCAGACAGCTGCTGAAACAATCGGTTTGCATAACCAAAGAATTTCTGCACAAACTGTCAGAAACCGTCTCAGGGAAGCTCATCTGCATGCTCGTCGTCCTCATCGGGGTC
Source organism: Thalassophryne amazonica (assembly GCF_902500255.1). NCBI lineage: Eukaryota > Metazoa > Chordata > Actinopteri > Batrachoidiformes > Batrachoididae > Thalassophryne > Thalassophryne amazonica. The sequence continues at coordinate 112,591,303 of NC_047112.1, forward strand.
TCGACCTGACTCCAGTTCGTCGTAGTAACCGACTTGAGTGGGCAAATGCTCACATTCGCTGGCGTTTGGCACGTTGGAGAGGTGTTCTCTTCACGGATGAATCCCGGTTCACACTGTCCAGGACAGATGGCAGACAGCGTGTGTGGCGTCGTGTGGGTGAGCGGTTTTCTGATGTCAGTGTTGTGGATCGAGTGTCCCATGGTGGCGGTGGGGTTATGGTATGGGCAGGCGTCTGTTATGGACAAAGAACACAGGTGCATTTTATTGATGGCATTTTGAATGCACAGAGATACCGCGACGAGATCCTGAGGCCCATTGTTGTGCCATACATCCAAGAACATCACCTCATGTTGCAGCAGGATAATGCACGGCCCCATGTTGCAAGGATCTGTACACAATTCTTGGAAGCTGAAAATGTCCCAGTTCTTGCATGGCCGGCATACTCACCGAACATGTCACCCATTGAGCATGTTTGGGATGCTCTGGACCGGCGTATACGACAGCGTGTACCAGTTCCTGTCAATATCCAGCAACTTCGCACAGCCATTGAAGAGGAGTGGACCAACATTCCACAGGACACAATTGACAACCTGATCAACTCTATGAGAAGGAGATGTGTTGCACTGCATGAGGCAAATGGTGGTCACACCAGATACTGACTGGTATCCCCCCCCCCCCCAATAAAACAAAACTGCACCTTTCAGAGTGGCCTTTTATTGTGGGCAGTCTAAGGCACACCTGTGCACTAATCATGGTGTCTAATCAGCATCTTGATATGGCACACCTGTGAGGTGGGATGGATTATCTCAGCAAAGGAGAAGTGCTCACTATCACAGATTTAGACTGGTTTGTGAACAATATTTGAGGGAAATGGTGATATTGTGTATGTGGAAAAAGTTTTAGATCTTTGAGTTCATCTCATACAAAATGGGAGCAAAACCAAAAGTGTTGCCTTTATATTTTTGTTGAGTGTATGTATATATGTATGCATGTGCACATGTACTTGCACACCCACATACATACTTATATATATATATGTATGTGTGTGTGGGTGTGTATGTATATGTGTATATGTGTGTATGTATGTAAATATACAGTGGTGGGCACAGTTCCGATAATCCGATAACAGATAATTATCGAATATAATGTTTTCATTATTGGATTATCTTTTTAGATAACTTTAAAAACCATTATCGGACTAATTATCTTCCGATGAATTTTCCGATGAATTGGCAGCAGAAACAGAACAGAAAATTAAAGGTTGTATCTAAACTAGATGAGAACTCAGCATGTGGCTGAATGGTAACAGAAAAACCTGAGGGACTAACGTGCTCAAAACAGAGTGACTGACTAACCAGAAAATAAAGGATGAAGACTAAACTAGAACAGAACTCAATAAGTGGCTGATGTGTAACAGATAACTCAAAACCTAACATGATCACACAGAATGACAAATAAAAAGCAAGAGACCAAACTAGAACAGAACTTGATGTGGCAGAAGCATCACAGATAATAAAACCAAGACTAAAGTGGAAGAAACAGAAAATAAACACTCAGGGTCGGGCTAGGGCCAAACCTGACAGTAACTTGGCGGCGCAGCTCAGGGTTGCTGCGTGGCCTTCACCCACTTGCCTCAATTCGGATAACGGACTTCTTCAAACTTAGTGCACATAAACAATGTCAAATGTGTATGTGTTGCCTTTAATTCTGATGTGTGCCATTATTACGGTAATCAAGTAATATTGTGGACTAATTGCTGTCTGAGGTAACTGGAGTGTAAACGTAATTTCTCCATTGTGAGATCAATAAAGTGTATCTAATACGCTAATCTAACTTCATATTCTGGTTTTTTCAACATTGGTGTGATCCTCTCAACATCTCACATCTTTGAGATATTTTGATCAGATTTTCTTTGAGTATTTCTACATACTTAAAGGCTAATAAATTAATCTTTGTATCTTTGAATCTACCTCAGGTTTTCCTGGCGTTACCAGCTTCGTGAGTTTAAGAGTGAATTCCGAGTGGTGGCTACTGACATGCGTGGCTACGGAGAGTCAGACGTACCACATTCCACTGAAAGTTACCACATTGAATACCTGGTTACTGACATCAAGGATATTGTGGAGCACCTGGGTGAGGCAACACAAGCAAACCTTTCATCTGTATCTCCATAGTAGTTTGAGGCCTGTTCCTACAACTGAGTTTTTCTGAGCTGTTATGCATTATTCAGCCCCAAGGTTTGTATAATGCCAGTTGATTTGTTCTTACTGAATTTCAGGGGAAAGGTGTCACATCAGAACATAAGCAAATATTATCCTAATATACTGGAAAAAAATGTGCTAGTGCACATAGAGTCGCTGCACTTATGACGGGGACAAACCAGATTTTAGTATGATTAATCAACAATATGCAGTACCAGTAGTTTGGACACACTTTCCCATTCAATTATGTATATATTATATATATAGTAGTGTTCAGAATAATAGTAGTGCTATGTGACTAAAAAGATTAATCCAGGTTTTGAGTATATTTCTTATTGTTACATGGGAAACAAGGTACCAGTAGATTCAGTAGATTCTCACAAATCCAACAAGACCAAGCATTCATGATATGCAACACTCTTAAGGCTATGAAATTGGGCTATTAGTAAAAAAAAGTAGAAAAGGGGGTGTTCACAATAATAGTAGTGTGGCATTCAGCCAGTGAGTTTGTCAATTTTGTGGAACAAACAGGTGTGAATCAGGTGTCCCCTATTTAAGGATGAAGCCAGCACCTGTTGAACATGCTTTTCTCTTTGAAAGCCTGAGGAAAATGGGACGTTCAAGACATTGTTCAGAAGAACAGCGTAGTTTGATTAAAAAGTTGATTGGAGAGGAGAAAACTTATACGCAGGTGCAAAAAATTATAGGCTGTTCATCTACAATGATCTCCAATGCTTTAAAATAGACAAAAAAAAAACAGAGACGCATGGAAGAAAAAGGAAAACAACCATCAAAATGGATAGAAGAATAACCAGAATGGCAAAGGCTCACCCATTGATCAGCTCCAGGATCATCAAAGACAGTCTGGAGTTACCTGTAAGTGCTGTGACAGTTAGAAGACACCTGTGTGAAGCTAATTTATTTGCAAGAATCCCTCGCAAAGTCACTCTGTTAAATAAAAGACATGTGCAGAAGAGGCTACAATTTGCCAAAGAACACATCAACTGGCCTAAAGAGAAATGGAGGAATATTTTGTGGGCTGATGAGAGTAAAATTGTTCTTTTTGGGTCCAAGGGCCGCAGACAGTTTGTGAGACGACCCCCAAACTCTGAATTCAAGCCACAGTTCACAGTGAAGACAGTGAAGCATGGTGGTGCAAGCATCATGATATGGGCATGTTTCTCCTACTATGGTGTTGGGCCTATATATCGCATACCAGGTATCATGGATCAGTTTGGACATGTCAAAATACTTGAAGAGGTCATGTTTCCTTATGCTGAAGAGGACATGCCATTGAAATGGGTGTTTCAACAAGACAATGACCCCAAGCACACTAACAAACCAGCAAAATCTTGGTTACAAACCAACAAAATTAATGCCTTGCAGATGTGAAGAAATCATGAAAAACTGTGGTTATACAACTAAATACTAGTTTAGTGATTCACAGGATTGCTAAAAAAGCAGTTTGAACATAATAGTTTTGAGTTTGTAGCTGCTACTATTATTGTGAACACCCCCTTTTCTACTTTTCTAATAGCCCAATTTCATAGCCTTAAGAGTGTGCATATCATGAATGCTTGGTCTTGTTGGATTTGTGAGAATCTACTGAATCTACTGGTACCTTGTTTCCCATGTAACAATAAGAAATACGAGGGCTGTCAATAAAGTATAGGTCCTGTTTATTTTTTTCAAAAACTATATGGATTTCATTCATATGTTTTTACGTCAGACATGCTTGAACCCTCGTGCGCATGCGTGAGTTTTTCCACGCCTGTCGGTGACGTCATCCGCCTGTGAGCACTCCTTGTGGGAGGAGTCGTCCAGCCCCTCGTCGGAATTCCTTTGTCTGAGAAGTTGCTGAGAGACTGGCGCTTTGTTTGATCAAAATTTTTTCTAAACCTGTGAGACACATCGAAGTGGACACGGTTCGAAAAATTAAGCTGGTCTTCAGTGAAAATTTTAACAGCTGATGAGAGATTTTGAGGTGATTCTGTCGCTTTAAGGACTTTTCACGGTGCGAGACGTCGCGCAGCGCTCTCAGGCAGCGTCATCAGCCTGTTTCAAGCTTAAAACCTCCACATTTCAGGCTCTATTGATCCAGGACGTCGTGAGAGAACAGAGAAGTTTCAGAAGAAGTCGGTTTCAGCATTTTCAAAGGTTCAAAAGGTTCAAAAGGTTTATTGTCATATGTACAGTAAGAAACGTATTTCCCTGTGCAATGAAATTCTCTTCTTTGCTGCTCTCACCAGGTGTCTATAATAATAGTCAAAATAGGCATTAAAAAAAAAAGCATTAAAAGCATTAAGCATTAAAAAGTAAAGTAACAATAAAGGTGCAGTTACAGTATGAAGTGAAATGAAATAATGTGCAAATAGCAAGATTCAAGTATTAACAGTTAACAGTAAAGTAACAGTAAGGTGCAGTAACAGTGTGAAGTGACCCCAGGGGGTCTGCTCAGTCCTTAGCAGCATTCAGCAGTCTGATGGCAGTGGGGTAGAAAGAGTTTTTGAAGCGGGTGGTTTTGCATTTCACACTCCTGAACCTCCGTCCTGAAGGCAGCAGTGTGAACAGTCCGTATTGGGGATGTGTAGGGTCTTTTATGATGGCGGCAGCTCTATTGTGGACTCTCCGATGGTAGATGCTCTGCAGAGATGGTAGTGGCGTCCTCGTGATCTTTGATGCGGTCTTCACTACTTTCTGCAGGCGTTTGCGGTCATTCACCGTTGAGCTGCCATACCACGCAGTAATCGAGGTGGTGAGAATGGACTCAATGATGCAGGTGTAGAAGTTGCTGAGAATCTTGGGTGACATGCCAAATTTCCTCAGCCTCCTCAGGAAGTACAGCCGCTGCTGAGCCTTCTTTACCACCTGTGTGGTGTTAAGTGTCCAAGTGAGGTCACTACTGATGTGGACCCCCAGATATTTAAAGCTGCTCACTCTCTCCACCTCGCGGCCTTGGATAGACAGTGGCTGATGAGGTTCCCTCTCCCTCCTCATGTCCACTATCATTTCCTTGGTTTTATCTGTGTTCAGGGTGAGGTTGTTGACTCCACACCATGTCACCAGGCCTTCCACCTCCCTCCTGTAAGCTGCTTCGTCTCCGCCGGTGATGCGTCCAATCACAGCAGTGTCGTCAGCAAACTTTATGATGGTGTTGTCGGGGTGAGAGGCGGCACAGTCGTAGGTGAAGAGGGTGTAGAGAATAGGGCTGAGGACGCAGCCCTGCGGGGTACCGATGTTGGTGGTGATGCTGGCTGAGGTCTTATTCCCAATCTTGACAGACTGTGGTCTGCCAGTCAGAAAGTCCAGAAGCCAGTCACAGAGGGTGGGGTGGAGTCCAAGGGCAGACAATTTGTAGGTGAGTTTGTGAGGGATGACCGTGTTGAAAGCAGAGCTGTAGTCAATGAAAAGTACTCTGATGTAAGAGTCTTTATTTTCCAGGTGGGAGAGGGAGGCGTGCAGGGCGGCGGCAATGGCATCCGAAGTTGACCTGTTGTGCCTGTAAGCGTACTGCAGGGGGTCTGTGATGTCCAGTATGCAGCCCTGAATGTATGACAGTACCACTCTCTCGAAACACTTCATAATGATTGGAGTGAGTGCCACTGGCCTATAGTCATTCAGGCAAGATGGGGGGTTCTTCTTGGGGAGGGGGATGATGGTGGTGGTCTTGTAGCAGGTGGGAACAGTGCATTGACTGAGGGAAAGGTTGAAGATGGAGGTAAGAACGTCAGTCAGCTCGTTGGCACACGCACATTTTATCCGGATATTCCACTGTTAAAGGAGATTTTTTTAATGAAAGACGTGCGGGCGGATTGCAGCGTCGGCTCGCAGCCGCCGCGACGCTCCGTCACAGGAAAAACACCTCTGTTGGAAGCCTTGAGGACAAGTTGGAACATCTCCAGCTGATAGACAATTTCTCATATACTCACTCCACTGAAAGCCATCAAAAGCCAACTGGATTTTAACAAATGGTTATCAACACGGAGGTCTTTTTCCTGTGCCGCCGCGCCGCGTCGTCTGCGTCCCGACACGCGGACCCGTCTGCACGTCTTTCATTAAAAAAATCTCCTTTAACAGTGGAATATCCGGATAAAATGCTGAAACCAACTTCTTCTGAAATGTCTCTGTTCTCTCACGATGTCCTGAATCAATAGAGCCTGAAATGTGGAGGTTTTAAGCTTGAAACAGGCTGATGACGCTGCCTGAGAGCGCTGCACGACGTCTCGCACCGTGAAAAGTCCTTAAAGCGACAGAATCACCTCAAAATCTCTCATCAGCTGTTAAAATTTTCACTGAAAACCAGCTTAATTTTTCGAACCATGTCCACTTCGATGTGTCTCACAGGTTTAGAAAAAATTTTGATCAAACAAAGCGCCAGTCTCTCAGCAACTTCTCAGACAAAGGAATTCCGACGAGGGGCTGGACGACTCCTCCCACAAGGAGTGCTCACAGGCGAATGACGTCACCGACAGGCATGGAAAAACTCACGCATGCGCACGAGGGTGCAAGCATGTCTGACGTAAAAACATATGAATGAAATCCATATAGTTTTTGAAAAAAATAAAAAGGACCTATACTTTACGGACAGCCCTCGTATATAAATAAAATGACTGAGTGGATCCTTGTCATTTGATTGGTGATTTGTATGTCACATGACATTATTCATCCCATTTATGTTGCATTGCATTTAGAGTGCAGTTTGGGTCCATTTAGAGTGCAAATTTGGTTCCATACGTTTGGTACCATTGCACTCTGCACACTTACACATACACATATGCTAGCCCGCACACATGCACACACGCCCCCACATACAAACATGCACGTGCACACATGCAACACGCGCGTGGATGCACACACAAAACAAATCCGCTGTGGTGTCTGGAGGCTGTTGGCAGGAAGTTGGAATGAAAAGCTGGACTAATTTCTGATGTGATTTTTTTTTTATCTGCACTGAGGACGTACACAGTCTTTTTCTTTTTGGTAGTACATGCACGCACAAGCGCCGACCCGGTTGCGTGTGTCCATGCGCAGGGGACAGGGGTCTTTTTTTATGGAAGTCTGAAGTCAGTGCACAGCATCACCGGACTACACGTCACAGTTTGGACTTTAGCAGCAGTGGAACACCAAAATGTGAGGCCCTTTTCTGTTGTTTATAAATTAATATATTATCAAATGACAAGGATCAATTTTTGCTGTTATATAAAACAAATAGTGAATGTTATACAATCTTTCAATGGAAGGAATATTTAATTAAAGCTGGAACAAACCATTCAACTCTGCTTCACCTCATTGATTTTTGTATTTTTATATATATATAAACAAACACATAACTAATAAAGGACAAACAGTTTATTGAGACTGAAAGGCACCTGTGTACTACAGGCTGTCATTGAACTCTATGGCAAAATAAAGGAGTAGGAACATAGAGATAAAAAAAAGACTGGAGTGGACAGTGTCATAATGAGTAGCTGGGGCCACCATCTTGTTCAAGGTATTGAATGATGTTACATAATGTAAACAAAGCAAAATGTTTAGTCCTTACTAGGGTTGGGTATCAAGAACCGGTTCTTTTCAAGTACCGTTAAGAAATTATTCAATCCACCGACATCAGTAGCCTTTTTGCTTCACGATTCCCTTATCAGTCCTTCAGAGCAGCCGTTGTTTTGGGGGGTGTTTGTCGGGAAAATGATCATGTAGGGGTGGGACACCTGCAGGGTCTGTAATCAACCGTTTCTGCAGCACAGCTCTTCTTTGAAGCTTGAAGCAATGAAGCATTGCTCCGACTCACTGCTTCATTGGTTCTTTGTTTTATTTCGCTTTCTTAATTTTTCCCCGCTGAAACCCAAAAGAGCATATGTCTGTGAGTATTATTTACCTTTTTTATGTTAAATCGACCTATTATGGTCTTCTGAAACAGTTGATAGATGTGGCTCAGCGTTTGTTGTCATAAAAGGGTCAAATGTATTACAAACTGTAATATTTTTAAATTTATTTTTGTTTATATATTAATTATAATAATAATAATAATAATAGCAACAGCAACACGAATAGTAATAATAACTAATAATGCTACAATACAATTTTAGAGAAAGAGACAAAAAGAACCTGATTAAAAACACAAAAGAAAATATAAAACCAACTAACAATGAACATAAATAAATAAATACATACAGAAATAAATAAGTGTTTCCTGTGAACACCTAGTGACTCTTACACCTCCACTTCGTTTTATTTAAGTTTAATGACAATTTGTTTTGGTCAAACCATATTTTCAGTTTGTTAATTTCTTCAGTGATTTCCTCCAGAACTATCTGCCAAACTAGAAAACTGCTGCATCCTAGTAAGAGCAGAATACTACTGGAATTAATTTGAATAAGGAAAGTTATTTTTTTTTCTCACCAAATTGGATGCTGCACTCACTGCAGTTTATTGTCTGGAATAGTCCCAGATTGCATTTCAGAGCTTCTAGAATTCAAACATTTTCGTGCAGGTGGTGTTGGGGGGTAATTTGGGGTTTCAGCTTTTTTGGTTTTTCACCACTTTCATCCCTGAATGTCAATCATGAGTCACTTTTGTGCAGATTAAAGTCACTAACTGGGACTCCTGTCTTGATGGGAGACAGAAATGAGAATCGTCCTCCGTTCTATTCACACAGCTCCAAACGCTACACGGCTCTCTGTCGAATCAAGTTAGAACAATAGAGTCCAGTCAGAATTAATAACTTCAAAGTGAAATGCTGTTTAAATCAATTGACACTTCTTTTCAAACGTTGTAATACAAACAAACTGCAATCGATCAAAGCGTTTTTTTTCCTCCCAAAATGAGACATCCTGCGCTGACATGCAGCAGCTGGCTGAGCTCAGCTCAGAGGTATGGAGAGACATTCATGCCAAAATGTCTGCTTTTGACATGGGTAAGTGACGGGGAGAGGGGGTCAGATGGTCATCCGTTCTACTGGCGAACCTAGTGAATACTTCAGATTGAGAGTCAAAATCATAACAACACCACAGTCATTGTCTGTCTGATAACACAAGCAACTGAGAGTTTGAAGTCTTCACACGAATAAATGCTCAGGTTCAGTGCAAAAGGGCTCAATTTCATTTTCAAGTTCAAGCTTATTTGGCACTTTGCAATAAAATAAAACAAAGCAAAATAAAACAAAACTGATTTCTCAGCCAGTCAACCCATGTAACCGAAAGGGTGTAGGTAGAAGCAAAGCTTATACACACCTACTCCTTTTAGCTCAGAAACTTTTACTTATCACAACAAAAACAAAACAAAACAAAACAAAGTGAGCAGAACAGCAAAACGCATCTTAAAATAATCAATAAACTGAAATTCCTCATCATATTCACACCAATAACAGCACAAAATACAAAATTAATAACTTAATTTTCCATATTTAACCAGCAGCTATATAGTCTTTCAACCATGAATTGAATTTTCAGAGAATTTAGACAATTTTCACATATTCAGAAAACATCAGTTCCTTATATTGGCGTTTAAAATGATTGATATTTGGACATCACTTGAGTTCCTTCACCAGATTATTCCATATTTTAGGGCCACAAGTAGAAACACAAAAGCCTTTCCTGGTTGTCCTAGTGCCAGCAATTTTAAAATGATACAAGACCCTTAAATTATATTTCCCTCTTTGTCCTTAAAAAATCTTGAATTCTGAGGGGCAGTTGCTTATTTTTCACTTTATACATTAATTGCACAGTTTTAAACGTAATCATATCGTGACATTTTATTTTATAAACATTGAATTGGTGTGATCTCGAAACCTATATTGTGAATTGTTCTTAATGCTCTTTTTTGAAGAATGAATAATGATTCCAATGTAGTTTTATAATTATTGCCCCAAACTTCAGCACAGTAAGCCAAGTAGGGAGCAACCAATGAACAATACAGCGTATGCAGTGCTTTGCAATCAAGAACATGTCTTACCTTATTTAGTACTGCAATACTTTTTGACACTTTATTTTGAATATGTTGAATATGAGCTTTCCAATTCATTCTTTCATCAATAATGACACCTAAGAACTTATTTTCTTTGACATGCTCTATGATTACCCCTTGTATATTTAACTGAATTTGTATGTCTTTATTGTAATTCCCAAATGTCATTATTTTAGTTTTAGACAAATTTAGTGATAATTTATTAATGAAACCATCTCTTTAACGTCATCATCAATATGTAAATCGGACAATAATTGCTGCAGATTTTCTCCTGAACAAAACAGGTTGGTATCATCTGCAAACAGAACTGCCTTAAACAGATCCAAAACTTTACATAAATCATTAATGTACAAGATAAATAATTTTGGCCCAACACAGAACCCTGAGGAAGCCCACAAACAATGTCCAGATATGAAGAACAGTTGTCCCCGAGTTTAATAATCTGTTTCCGGTTTTGTAAGTAATTTTTAATCCAGTTTAAAGCCACCCCTCTGACCCTGTACAGTTCCATCTTTTGAAATATGTTGTGATCTATTGTATCAAAATCCTTTCTCAGGTCAATAAATAAACCTATTACTATTTCCCTTTGGTCCATATGATTACTGACCTCTTCTACTGAATCGAGCAGAGCCTGTGCTGTGGACCTACCTGCTCTAAAACCATATTGACTTTCGTCCAGCAAGTTATGTCGTTTTATAAATTTATCAAATCTGCTATTGTAAATCTTTTCCAATATCTTAGAAAATTGTGACAATAGAGACACAGGCCTGTAATTATTAAAAAAGATGTTTACTACCAGAAAATAAATAAAGGTATCACTTTTGCCACTTTCATACTGTTTGGAACAATTCCAGTTCGAAATGATTTATTAAAATATATGCTAATAGTTTTGCAATTTCAGTAATTATTTGCTTTACTAAGGACATATGTACCTCATTATGATCCATTGACTTTTTACTTTTACATGTGCTAGCTACCTTAATAATTTCCCTTTCATCTACTGGACCAAGAAACATTGTGTGTGGATTTCTGTCAATTAATTCCTGATTTTCCCGTGGGCTGTGTGGAATTTCAGCTGCTAGAGCCGGCCCAATATTAGCAAAGAATTTATTGAAACTATCCACTACTTCACTCATGTCATATTCATCTTTGTTCTTATATGTAAAATATGTTGGATAGTTATAATAGTATTCAATATTTTCCATGTTTCCTTTATGTTGTTTTTTATTGTCATTTCGTATTTTACCAATGTATGATTTTTTTTACAATTCTGCATGATAGTTGTTAATTTATTTTTATTGTCCTTATATTTAATCTCTGCCTCTCTTGATTTAGTTTTAATGAATTCTCTGTATAGCATATTTTTTCTTGCCTTTTGAAAACGTTTAGTTATCCATGGATGAGCTTTATATTTATTCTTATTACTATACTGTACTGACAAATTTTTGTTGTATATATTGAGAAATATGTTTTCAAATTCTGAACATGCCAAGTTAGCATCCTGTTTTACATAAATGAGATTCCAATTCTGTAAAAAGTAAATAATGTTTTAAGGCAGTGATAGCTTCTTCAGATTCCAAACGCTTACAGTATTGTATTTTTTTCAGTACATTTGCTATTTAAGTTTAGATCAATTACTGTAAAAATTGGTAAATGGTCACTGATATCATCAATTAATAAGCCACTCAGTGTTTTGGTATCAATATCATTCGTAAATATATTATCAATGAGAGTAGCTGAATGTGAAGTTATTCTTGAAGGCCTCGTGATTTTTGGATATAAATTTAAACTGTACATAGTATTAATGAAATCCGCTGTCACATTATGCTGATGTGGATTTAAACGATCAGTATTTATATCTCCACAAACAAATACATCTGTGAAAAGTATTTCTCAAAACATTTTTGAAACTCTTCAATTTTAGAGCCCAGAGTTCTGTATATGCAACTAATAATGATATTTTTACCTTTTCCATGCATATTTCAGTTGTCAGGCATTCCAACAGATTTTCCATGGCCTTTGTCAAATGATCTTTAATTTTGTTTTTAAGCCTTTTGTCAACATACAATGCTACTCCTCCTCCTCTATTTCGCCTATTCAAATGATTGAATTCATAACCTTCCAATTTGTAATTCCTATCATCAACCTCAGCAAGTCAATTTTCTGATATGAGAATTATACTAAAAGGATGGCAAAATTGTTTTAAATAATCCTTGATATTCCCAAAATTTTTGTACATACTCCTACTGTTAAAGTGGATTATTGATAATTTCCTGTCATTTGAAATGCAGTTGTTGTATTGTTCATCTGTGTAATACTGAAAATTACTATTTCTGTTATGTGTCGGACGCAGCTCGGAGAACCGACCAGCGTTTGAAGGACCCAGTATGAAATAAGCAGAGCACGGTACAAAGGCTAACTGAATTTAATACATAACAGTGATACAAAAAACAACAAAAGAAAGTGCGGTCTGGCGTGGTGCGCTCCCAGCAGCGCTAACGGTCCGGAGCCAGAAGCTGTTCGGACCCAAGGACCCCGCCGACACCCCCCAGGTGGTCGCAACAAACCGAGTCTGTGAAAGAAGGAACCATTATGTGAGTCCACACTCTACACACAGAGAGAACACTTAAGGTGTACAAACAGCAAACACTTCCTGGCTTGATTACTAATCAGCTTCCCAACCTGCAGGCATGGAACATCCAGTTCACAAAACTCCACTGCAGTGGAAGCCGATACATGACTAACAGACAGCTCAATATAATAAAAGTGTGAGGGACACCACATTTACTGACTGTATAAATGTTAGTCACAAAATCTAACGTACCTCAGGAAGTGTGCTGACGAGCGTGAGACCTCACCCCCTCCTCTTTCACAGACCGTGCCTCAAACCCTGGACGTTCTCTGCATCCACTGATGATGAGATGGCTCTCGAGACGACGATCTCACCCGTCTGGTCACAAGGTCGAGTCTCTGGCAAATACACACTGTATACTCCAGTCTTAAATGCCACCATGTTCCAATCCATATAGATGCACCTCAGCTGTGAGTCCTGACGAGCCGCAGGTGATCAGGGTGAGGTCCTGATAACCTCAGCAACACAGCCACTCAGTCCCAAATGCAAGCCACCTGGAAGGAAAAACAAAAGACAGAAACAAAAAGGCAGCCAGACCCCCCAGCCATACAACAATTTCTAAAGGAATAGAAATGATTATCTGGATCTGTGTCATATTCCATATCCTGTATATGGTACTCAGTATACTGAAAAGATTGTAATTGCGGCACAGAAGTAAAATCAAAGGAATCAGCTGTCATCATATAATAAAAAAGAAAAGTCCACAAACCAAAACCCCCCAAAAATCAGTCAAATTAGGTCTCACTACATTGTGTAAACTCACACATAATATGAAAGTCATTTTACAGAATTGTTTATACCCAAGTTCATTTGACAACACAAACATAACCCTAAATAAACGAACAACAGTACCCATCACTTCAGTTTTTCCAAGTCCGCAAGCTCTCTTACCACTAAGATTTTAGCTTCCTCTGGAGATCCATTTAACTTAATCATCACTTTACAGTTCCTTGTCCAAGTCGCTTTGTATTTTTTGTTGTTTCTGGAGGATTCTGGCTTCTTTAGCTATATCAGCATTTTTTTTTCTTTGTCAGGCGTTCGTTAACATACACATCAGTTCCTTTCAGCTTTTTAGATTGTCTCACCAATTCATTCTTAACATTTTTGTTCAGAAACCGAATAATGATGGCTGGCTTAGACTTGATGTCTTTCCTTGGAAGTATATGGCAGTCTGCAATGTCACTGCTGTTAATATGGATGCTATTTGAAGGAAAAAAGCTGCTAACCTGCTGCTCCAGCGAGTGGGTTTCTTCCGGTGTTTCCTCCATAGCACCCGTGCTGCTGGCTGCTACCCTGGCATATGACCGATGTCTAACATTCAATCCCATTACAATTACAGTAGTGTTCAGAATAATAGTAGTGCTATGTGACTAAAAAGATTAATCCAGGTTTTGAGTATATTTCTTATTGTTACATGGGAAACAAGGTACCAGTAGATTCAGTAGATTCTCACAAATCCAACAAGACCAAGCATTCATGATATGCACACTCTTAAGGCTATGAAATTGGGCTATTAGTAAAAAAAAAGTAGAAAAGGGGGTGTTCACATTAATAGTAGCATCTGCTGTTGACGCTACAAACTCAAAACTATTATGTTCCACTAAACTAGTATTTAGTTGTATAACCACAGTTTTTCATGATTTCTTCACATCTGCGAGTCATTAATTTTGTTGGTTTGGAACCAAGATTTTGCTCATTTACTTGTGCTTGGGGTCATTGTCTTGTTGAAACACCCATTTCAAGGGCATGTCCTCTTCAGCATAAGGCAACGTGACCTCTTCAAGTATTTTGACATATCCAAACTGATCCATGATACCTGGTATGCGATATATAGGCCCAACACCATAGTAGGAGAAACATGCCCATATCATGATGCTTGCACCACCATGCTTCACTGTCTTCACTGTGAACTGTGGCTTGAATTCAGAGTTTGGGGGTCATCTCACAAACTGTCTGCGGCCCTTGGACCAAAAAAGAACAATTTCACTCTCATCAGTCCACAAAATATTCCTCCATTTCTCTTTAGGCCAGTTGATGTGTTCTGTGGCAAATTGTAACCTCTTCTGCACATGTCTTTTATTTAACAGAGGGACTTTGTGGGGGATTCTTGCAAATAAATTAGCTTCACACAGGCATCTTCTAACTGTCACAGCACTTACAGGTAACTCCAGACTGTCTTTGATCATCCTGGAGCTGATCAGTGGGTGAGCCTTTGCCATTCTGTTTATTCTTCTTTTCATTTTGATGGTTGTTTTCCATTTTCTTCCACGTGTCTCTGCTTTTGTTGTCAATTTTAAAGCATTGGAGATCATTGTAGATGAACAGCCTATAAACTTTTCCCCTCTCCAATCAACTTTTTAATCAGACTATGCTGTTCTTCTGAACAATGTCTTGAACGTCCCATTTTCCTCAGGCTTTCAAAGAGAAAAGCATGTTCAACAGGTGCTGGCTTCATCCTTACATAGGGGACACCTGATTCACACCTGTTTGTTCCACAAAATTGACGAACTCACTGACTGAATGCCACGCTACTATTATTGTGAACACCCCCTTTTCTACTTTTTTTTTACTAATAGTGTTGGGAAAGTGTAGGGACACGGACCCACAACAGGGGGCGTAAATGAACGGACAATGGATAAGCCAAAAATATAACAATTTAATGTTGTGGAATGTGCACAACGGAATACAGACAAATGCAGATTTGGAACAAAGTCAATGATACAATGGTGACGTGAGGGCAGGCTCGAGGATAGAAGACGTCTGTCCAGAGAAGAGCCGGGTCCCACACGATTTCCACTGCCAACGGATCTGTAGCACACCGGAGCCGCCAAGTCCTGAGTCCCCAGGTGGCCACCGTCTCCAGCTGTCAGATCTGGTACTGCTGGCAGGAAGCAAAGACAGTTTATGGTGGGCGTGTGCACACCCAGTAAGACAATCAGCAAAACAGTTCATTTCTTCTTTGAGGGAACACCTCCACCTCCAAAACAGGAACACAGTAAATGCATAGCCTGAATCAACTACTTATCAAAGTTTGGAGTGAGGAGTGAAGACCGTCACTGTTCCACCATCCACAAACCCAGCCTCCAGCTGCAAGTAGGGGAACAGGTACGCCTGCAAACAGTTCAGAAATAATCACGTGCGTTCGGCACAACAACGGCTGAGAGTATTACCTTGAAGGTAGACAGATTTCTCGGCAGGGAGGTGGAGTTGCTGCCCGCCTTTTATGAGGTGGTTGATGAATGATGAGTGACAGCTGTCACTTCAAGCTGCTCCTGGGAGGCGGCTGCACCCTCTCGTGCTTGAGGCCTGCCATTCAGGCACGGCGCCCTCTGGTGGTAGGCCAGCAGTACCTCCTCTTCAGTGGCCCACACAATAAATAGCCCAATTTCATAGCCTTAAGAGTGTGCATATCATGAATGCTTGGTCTTGGATTTGTGAGAATCTACTGAATCTACTGGTACCTTGTTTCCCATGTAACAATAAGAAATATACTCAAAACCTGGATTAATCTTTTTAGTCACATAGCACTACTATTATTCTGAACACTACTGTACATCATCTAATCTGGTATATTGCTCTAAATCCTCCACCCGGTTTTCCAGAAGTCTGATTTTGTTATCTTTTTCCTGCATCATTTTTCTCAGCTCATACACCTCCTTCAGCAGCCTCAGTAATTCAGTCTGGTTTTTAACCACTCCACTAAGTTCTTGAAAGTGCACAGTCTGGCTGCAGCAAGAATGCCTGCAGATCCTCCTCTGCATCCTCACTTCCTCTCTGCCCCCCTACTGCACACACCTGACGCCAGCAGGGGGCCAAATAACATCTCAACATGAAAATAACAAAGGATCAAACAAGGAAACAAATGAAAGAACTGAAAAACGATCAACAAGAAAATAAAAGGCAGAGACTAAACTAGAAGGGAACTCACCACGTGGCTAAAGCATAACAAACAGATAATACACCAGTGACTAAATCAAATCAAATCAATTTTATTTATATAGCGCCAAATCACAACCAACAGTTGCCCCAAGGCGCTTTATATTGCAAGGCAAAAGCCATACAATAATTACAGAAAATGCCCAACGGTCAAAACGACCCCCTATGAGCAAGCACTTGGCGACAGTGGGAAGGAAAAACTCCCTTTTAACAGGAAGAAACCTCCAGCAGAACCAGGTTCAGGGAGTGGCAGTCTTCTGCTGGGACTGGTTGGGGCTGAGGGAGAGAACCAGGAAAAAGACATGCTGTGGAGGGGAGCAGAGATCAATCACTAATGATTAAATGCAGAGTGGTGCATACAGAGCAAAAAGAGAAAGAAACACTCAGTGCATCATGGGAACCCCCCAGCAGTCTAAGTCTATAGCAGCATAACTAAGGGATGGTTCAGGGTCACCTGATCCAGCCCTAACTATAAGCTTTAGCAAAAAGGAAAGTTTTAAGCCTAATCTTAAAAGTAGAGAGGGTGTCTGTCTCCCTGATCTGAATTGGGAGCTGGTTCCACAGGAGAGGAGCCTGAAAGCTGAAGGCTCTGCCTCCCATTCTACTCTTACAAACCCTAGGAACTACAAGTAAGCCTGCAGTCTGAGAGCGAAGCGCTCTATTGGGGTGATATGGTACTATGAGGTCCCTAAGATAAGATGGGACCTGATTATTCTTATTGACTAAAGAATAATAAACAGGAAATCAAAGACCGGGGCAAGACAGTAGAGCAAAGAGGGGGAAAGCAGACACAGAGAGGGGGCAAAGCCACAACATAAGCCCAGAGAGGGGGCACACATGGCACTGTGTTCTTTTTCCCTCACAGAAATACCCTAATTGATTAATTCACAAGTACAGATCTTCCAATATTGACTTCCTTTCTTTTTTGCTTGTTTTATCTCCTTTATCACTTCAATCTCAGTGGAATCATAAATAAGCAGCAGCATCCTTGTTTTCTCTGACAGACTCAAGCTTGCAGGGAATATTACCGTTGTTCACTTTTCCAGATCCTTCCACAACCTGAACCTTGAGTTTGTAGAGGCTGGAATGGCAGCATTAGCAAAATCTCTCAGACAGACTGGACTTTGATTGGTGCAGTTGTTATTCGTGTGACTGGCCTTGCAGTTCTGGAATCCACCCAAATCAAATTCCTTGACTTTTTGTCAAAGTTAGTTCTTTCAGGAGTCAACCTTCACTGGCAATTCAAGTGTAAGCAAGTAAGAAATCAACTACAGGACCTGGCCAACAAACAGACATGACTTTCTACTCTCTACCCTACCCTCTCTACTTTTAAGATTAGGCTTAAAACTTTCCTTTTTGCTAAAGCTTATAGTTAGGGCTGGATCAGGTGACCCTGAACCATCCCTTAGTTATGCTGCTATAGACTTAGACTGCTGGGGGGTTCCCATGATGCACTGTTTCTTTCTCTTTTTGCTCTGTATGCACCACTCTGCATTTAATCATTAGTGATTGATCTCTGCTCCCCTCCACAGCATGTCTTTTTCCTGGTTCTCTCCCTCAGCCCCAACCAGTCCCAGCAGAAGACTGCCCCTCCCTGAGCCTGGTTCTGCTGGAGGTTTCTTCCTGTTAAAAGGGAGTTTTTCCTTCCCACTGTCGCCAAGTGCTTGCTCACAGGGGGTCGTTTTGACTGTTGGGGTTTTTCCGTAATTATTGTTTGGCTTTGCCTTACAATATAAAGCGCCTTGGGGCAACTGTTTATTGTGATTTGGCGCTATATAAATAAAATTGATTTGATTTTGATTTGATTTTGACCCCAGTGACTGACCTTTGGCAAATTTGACCTTGCTGGGCAATTCCAGAACCCAATTCAATATGTGTGCCAAGTTTGGTGATTCCAATGAATGACCTTTGGTCAGTTCGATCTCACCTGGTAAGTTATAGACCCCCTCTCCATAGTATGTGTACCACGTTTATTGGGCACTCTTTGTTGGCACTCTTGTTTATGCAGATGACCTAGTCCTCCTGGCAGAGACTGTAGACGATCTTCAAAAACAGTTGGATATAGTTCATGATTGGTGCAACAGATGGAGATTAAAGATAAATTAAGATAAAATGCAGATTATGCATTTTAGGAAGAAGGGTGAACTTCAGTCTGATTTTAAGTTTTGTTTTGGTTCAATACCCTTGTCATATACTGAGCATTATAAATATCTAGGACTTACTCTTGATGCCCATCTTACCTTTGAAAAAGGAATAAAAACTCTATCAGACTCTGCAGGCAGAGCTCTGGGAGCCGTTCTTAACAAGGTCAAGCTGTGTAGGGATCTTGGGTACAATGCGTATACACAGTTGTATAATTCTTGTGTTTGTCCAATTTTAGACTACTGTGGGGGTACTGTAATCTAACAAAATGTATTATACTTCAAAACAGGGCTATGTGCTGCTTTCTTGGTGTACACAAAATGGCCCCTAAGCTCGCTGTATGTGGTGATATGGGATGGGAACCTTGTGAAGTGCGGATTAAGGGTGACATGGTGCGACTTTGGAATAGGTTTATTAATATGTCTGACAGCAGACTTGTCAAACAAATATTTTTGTGGGCCCTATCAAAAAACTGTCGTTGGGCAAAGGAACTTATTAAAATGTTTGATGAAGTAGGTCTTCAGTATATTTATAGAAATAAGTTGTCCTGTAATGTTAAACAGATTAAGGAAATGTTTGAAAATTATAAACAGAAGTGGGCAGAAGAAATTCTGCACAAACCCAAATTAAGATTGTACAGTTTGATAAAGTCGGCCTACCAAACAGAGCCATATGTCACCCTTAACCTAACTAAAGCACAGAGATCTGTTTGTGCCCAGTTGAGATGTGGTATTCTGTCTCTGGCGGTTGAAACAGGACGTTTCCATTCGATCCCTGAAGAGAATAGGAAGTGTCACCTCTGTGACCTGGGAGAGGTGGAAAACGAAATGCATTTTTTGTTCTACTGTCCTTTCTACCATAATTTCAGGCATAAGTTTTTTCTTAAAATGACCACTGAATGTTCCGATTTATTTTATATGACAGATGAATGTAGACTTGCATATCTATTTAACAAAAAGATTTCCCATATGGCTCAATTTATGTTGGATGCCTATCTGCTCCGCAGGGGCGCACTTTATGTTTGATTACGACGCTATGACTGCACACTGAAACTGATTGATAATGAAGTATGTTTTGAGTATTGTAAACTGTAAATGTCAGTTCTTGATTGGTGGATGTGTTGTGGCATCCCTCTGTTTATTGTTCTTTATTTTCTATGGTGTGTCTTATAAGCCCATGAGGGCTGGGCACCTCTTGGGTGTATGACACCTTGAAAATAAAAATATCAAAAATAATAATAAATATATTGGGCATCGGAGTAAAAATTTAAATTTTGCCTGTTGAGCCCAATGATTGTAACCTGTCCCAAAAAAGATCCTTTAAGGGCAACTCGTGGCTTGACCTTCATCCACACTAATTGGTTGAAATTGGGCCAATGGGCTGGGAGGAGTAGGGGAACAAACCAATTCCTCACGTGATGTCGTGATTTGATTTTTGTTTACATTTCAGGGTACAACAGATGCTGTCTGGTTGGACACGACTGGGGAGGAACCATAGCCTGGCTGTTTGCCATTCATTACCCAGAGATGGTGACCAAACTCATTGTCTTAAACTGCCCCCACCCTTCTGTGTTCACAGGTACTAAAATCAGCTGATTCACTTCATTCATGATGTGAAAACACTTTTTTTACATATTTCTACTGAGCCTGTGGTTTGACTGACTTTTCTTGCTGTAATTACTGCCATTAATCACGACGGATTATTGCTTCAGTTCCATGTTTTCGAATACTGTTTTCTCTGAAGGAGAAAATGAGGAGATGATAACTTCAGTTTGCTGTGATGTGAAGCTGGAAGAGCTGCTTTAGACACAGTCCTGCAGAAGCATCACCTCCACCCAGACTGAAAAACAACTCCTCTCCTCTCCTCTCCTCTCCTCTCCTCTCCTCTCCTCTCCTCTCCTCTCCTCTCCTCTCCTCTCCTCTCCTCTCCTCTCCTCTCCTCTCCTCTCCTCTCCTCTCCTCTCCTCTCCTCTCCTCTCCTCTCCTCTCCTCTCCTCTCCTCCAGATTATGCTCTGCGTCATCCCAGCCAGCTGCTGAAGTCTAGCCATTTCTTTTTCTTCCAGCTGCCTCGCTTTCCAGAGTTCATGCTCTCAATCAATGATTTTAAGGTATTTTGTTTCTTAAATGGCTGATTTAAGGATGTGTGTGGTGTGTTTAGGCCTGGTCACATTCACTAAAGTCCATAAATGTATTGACAGTGATACAATTTTTGCCTAAACCACTACAATGGAGAAGACACGAAACAATCAATATATGCTTTTAGTGGATCCTTTCAGTTTCAATATCAACTATTAAGGAATAGTAACTATTAAGGAATTACAGCCATTTATATACACAGTCTCACTATTTTTATATATATATATATATATATATATATATATATATATATATGTGTGTGTGTGCATCCTGGGTATAACGTCATGCATGTGCAGACTGTAGGTAGTCCTCCAACTGACAGAAAATCCTTTTTGGGGGTTGGTGGCAGGATTGGTACGTCAGCCACTGGAAACATTTGACAAACCTTGGTTTTCTTCAACTCTCTGTGGGAGTAACTCTGCTGCTACATTCCATTGTAGGGTAGCAGATATTACGAAGGGGATGGGGAGAACCGGCCAGTGCCTCAACACTGCAAAAGATGATACCACAGGATAACACCAAGGGTCTTGTCTTTGGAGGGTATAACTGCTGCGGTGCTGAGGGGTCATCAACCTGAGGTGGGCACCTTGAACATCCTTTGTTTTACAAGGATAACCTTCTTACCACTGCTGTCATGGAAAACTCCACATTGCAGTGGCTTGCTGTCTCAGTTGCAAAGACCTGGAAGTGGCCAGATGTCAGTGGGTGGATATACGGATACACCTACTTCTGATCTGGTCTTCTCCCAGTGGTTGACATACTGAGGGAGTGACAGTTGCTGGCAACCAGCGTATTACAAGGCTTAGACTGAAGGATATTGGATATTGTCACAGTGTACACTCTGACTGCAGCGATCGCCATCTCAGTGACAGACATTTTATTTGCAGACAACTACCCCTGAGGAGACACTCTATTGGTCACTTGATTTGAGTGTAACCACTGGCACTGATATGACTGGCTACAAGGACCGCATCAGTCATCATGGATCGGACGACTGTGGCAAAAATGTTTTAATGCACCTCAAGTTTGCAACGTGTCGGGGGGTTACGAGTTGCTGAAACATGGTTTCAGTGTCCAGAGCGACACCACTGGGCATGGTATACTGATACTGGCAGTGTGGCTAAGGAAATTGCTTATGCTTATGTGGAAAACGATGGACACTTCAGCGGAACTGTAGAAGTGATAGAAATGTTCAGTTTTGAAATTCTGATGAGAGACTTGATGTAGTTTCCTTAAGGATTCAGTTTAACTGTCGCTGACTACCGCCTGCCCAGTGTCCAATATTAAATCTGCTCCAACTTCATGATCAGACTGTTTCACAGGTGTTTGCATACAATCAAGCCGGAGGATTTGCAGACAGGGACACACTTGGTGACATGAATGGAATCTGAGAGTTCTTCCACCACCAGACCCCAAATGTTGCTGGGGATTGCATTACAGACACCACTGTCCATAGGAACAGGTTTATGTGTAGGCATTCTTAATATTATTGTAATGCACAACTTGATGGATATTTCAGACTTTATTGGAAGCTGAATAAGTAGGCTGGGAAGGCCATGAGGGTAGACAAGGAGGCCTATGTTTGAAGAATTTCTGATCAGGTGGCTCACCCACTGTCTGTGGTCTATACCGTCTGTGCCAGGGGTCACCAACCCTGTTCCTGGCAAGCACCTGCCCTGTATGTTTTCCACATCTATCTACTCAGCTCACACCTGATTTGTTTTAAAGTGGTGTTTTCCAGCTCTTGAATAGCTGAGCACACCTAATAGAGTTAATTGCCTGGGAGTGGAACAGAGAGAGTTAGAAAACATGCGGGACAGGTGCCCAACAGGGTTGGTGACCCCTGGTCTAGTGACTCTCAACTTGCAAGGTGCTATGTTCCTCCAAATCTACACCTTGTCCCTGTTGGAAAGGCAGTAAGTTCATTGAGTGAGAGATGTTCTAGTTATAGCAAGGTGTAGTGAGACCTCTTATGGCGAGTACTGGTAAGTGCGGTCTTTAACTCAGTCTTACACAACACTGTAATTAGTTTGACATGTGGCCGGGGCATGGGCAGCCACATTGACAGCTCAAGTTATACCACATTTACACTGACAGTGCAAAGTTAGTGAGCTGCTGTATGACAATGATTAAAGGAGCCTAGAGTTATTCCAGCATCCTGTTTGTGTTCCTTACCAACACCCCGGGGCGGATATCAATACCAGAGCTAGAACCTATACAGTCTTCGAGCCCAAGTCCTTGCTATTGAACATATGGTCCTTCGAGCCGGATCAGGCGTCTTCCCCGGACCCAAGGATGCAGCCTGGCACCTCAATCATCGATTCAACACATCCAAAGCGTACTGTCTGGCCTCCTACCTACCTTGATGACTACAACATGAGCTATAACAGAGCATCACCTATAACTCCAGCAGCCCAGCCCATTATCAAGGAGGCTGCAGTTTCCTGCACCCACTGGGAAAGGCCACTACTCACCCGTACTGTCACGTGGTGCCAGCCCTATAAGCCAAGCCAGTTGGGATCATACTATTGATGAGTGGACTACCTCCATGCTTGAGGAGATGAACCCAGAGCCTACTCCTCAATTAGGGCAGCAACCTGCAAGAGGTTTTAGTGGATCAACATCTCTCTCACAACTCTTTAGACCATGGGAAGTCACCTCTGACCCTCAGTTACCAGGTTCAGATCCACATCAACCTCCCTATACACCTGTAAATCAGTATTATGGGCACTACCTTCCTCCAGCACCTCCTAGACCCCAACTCTTCCAACATGATACCACACAGAAAATTGGCACTACCCACGGTCATCCGAGGTTGCAAAGTCTGAACCCTCCAGCTCAGTCTACCTACATAAGGGAAGCCAGTATAATTGATAAGCTGGATAGTGTAATGGCTGAGCTAAGTCTATTAAAAGAGCAGGCGACTGCAGCAACTCATCTGCCTCCACCCAGGGTAATGAGCGCCAGAGATACAGAGAGAGGTCCTCTCCCCTCAAGACCACTGCCATGCTACGTCTACAGTAATGCAACATATATCCCGCCAAGCCAACCATTCAATTATGCACCTGTGGCAAAGCCAGCTGTAACATAGAGGCCAAATGAATTTCTCAGTTACCCTAATCCAGTTCTATGAGCTCCGCTTCAGCTGTCACCTACCTTCACACAAGAGAGAACCTACAGGGGTCCAACGCTTTCTATCCCTGATCTCACCAAGAAAGACCCAGGTGAATTCGCTCGCCTGAAGATTGCCTTGGATAATCTACTTCCACAAGATAGTACAGAGCTGTTCAAGTTTCAAGTTTTAATGGGCCATTTAAAATTGGAAGATGCTCATCTCATAGGTGATGCCTACCTTAACTCTCCAACGCCTTACAGTGATACGATAGCTGCTCTATCAGAGAAGTATGGTCAGCCTCACCAACTGGCTCTTCAGAAGATAGCGCATGTCATGGACTCTCCAGACATCAGACGCGGAGATTCAGAAACTTTGAAAGATTCGCACTTCAGATTCGAGCCCTGGTGGGCATGTTGAAGATCCTGGGCCAAGAGGGAGAGATAGAGCTCAGATATGGATCTCATGTGTCACGCCTTCTCAGTAAACTACCAGCTGAGATGAGGTCTGAATTTAGAAGACAGATGTACCACCGACCAGATGCAGTCTATAACCTCATTGAGTTCTCACATTGGTTACAACTAGAGACGTGGTGCCAGGCCAGTGATGGGCCAAAGGTGAATTATGCACCACGAGAGAGACCCAGCTTCAAGTCAGAGCGTCGCAGAGAGTCAAAGCCAGCTCTGCGCTCTGCCACTATATTGCATGGCTCAGAGGACACTTCATCCACTCCCAAATCAGAGACTGTAACCAGTAATCATTCTGACAATAAGAATAAAAGAAATCCATCCAAAGCCTATTGTCCCTACTGTGATACAGAGGATCACTACCTAAGCCAGTGTGCCACCTTTAAGTGCTTTGATAAGGCACAAATGATTGACTGGATAAAGACGAACAAACGCTGCTGGCGCTGTGGGAGAGCACACCAGGCTGCACAGTGCAACCTGAAGAAGCCCTGCAGCAAATGCCAAGGTAAACATCTGCTCATACTACATGAAGTCAACAGCAAAGAGGTAAAGCAAGGGACCCGCTTAGTAAACTCTGCTACTGAAATGCTTTACCTTGATAAGCCCTCTGACCCCACTCGAGTCCTCCTTAAGATCATCCAAGTTCTCTTGCGACATGGTGATAAGACACTAGACACGTATGCAATCCTGGATGATGGATCAGATCGAACAATGCTACTATCAGCCGCTGCTCAGCAACTAGGGGTGAGACATGTCCCTCCGAACTATTAGACAAGACATTCAAACACTGCATGGGGCATCAGTATCATTTGAAGTTTCACCCATACACCCACAGAAATCCTACAAGATTTCAAATGCCTTCACAGCTCAGCACCTAGGACTAGCTGAACACTCCTATCCCATCTCCATCCTGATGAAGAAATATAAACACCTCTCTAACTTGCCTCTCCAAGCCTTCAACCACGTCTCTCCATTACTGTTAATTTGTGCTGACCACCCTCATTTTCTGTGCCCTATAGAGAGAGTACGGCTTGGTCCACCAGGGGGCCCAGCAGCCATTCATACACAACTAGGGTGGACATTACAAGGGCCAGCAAGAATGCTCGAGTCACAGTTACTGGCTCAACAGTGCCTATTCAATCTCTTACCCCAGAGGCCATAGAGTTGAAGAGGAATGTGGAAAGGTTGTGGCAAGTTGACATTCTCCCCTTCAGAAATGAGAAAGAGGTCACCAGATCAAGAGAGGACATTGAGGCATTGACTCTTCTCAAGTCAAAGACTAAAAGGGTGGAAATAAATGGCATGCTCAGGTACGCAACACCACTCCTGAGAAAGAAAGATTCACCACTTTTCCAGGCCCCTAAAGAAGCAGTAATGCCATGCCTCAGGAGTCTGGAGAGACACCTGGCAAAAGATCCTGATAAAGCCACTGCCTGAAATGGAGAAGCTCGAGACCTTTGTGGCCAAACTTGAATCTGATGTTCAGCATAACAACAGTGAGAGCTGGTTCATACCCCATCATATGGTCCAGCACAATGGGAAAAACAGAGTAGTGTTCAACTGCTCATTCTGCTACAAAGGACTGAACCTAAATGAGTCACTGTTACCTGGACCTATCCTAAGTCCCTCCTTAGTCGGCATGCTCCTGCGCTTCAGGGAGCACACAGTGGCCATCAGTGGAGACATCAAGGGGATGTTTCATCAGGTATGGCTTTTACCTGAGGACAAACCCCTACTGAGATTCATCTGGCGCAACAACAAAGATAAACCCCCCTGACACTTATGAGTGGCAAGTCCTCCCGTTCGGGACTACTTGCAGTCCCTGCTGTGCCTCCTTTGCCCTCCAGCAACATGTGTTCCAGCACAGCAAGCCTGAAGAGGATGTAAGGTTCACAATCAAACAGTGCTTCTACGTGAACAACTGTTTGCAGAGTTTACCATGAGTAAAAGAGGCACGGCAACTGGTTGAAAAACTCCGGCACCTACTGTCACTTGGAGGATTTGATATTCATCAGTGGGCAAGTAACAAGCCAGAGGTCATCAGCCACTTACCAATCGAGGCTCCTTCAGACAAATTAGAGCTGTGGCTATCATACGACAAGGCAGAGGCACAAGAATCAACACTGGGACTGAGCTGGCACTGTGACACCGACACTCTTGGATTTAAGCATCGTCTCATTACCTATGGCCAGCCGACTATGCAAAATATATATTGCATTCTAGCAAGTCAGTATGACCCTTTAGGCTATATCCTGCCATTTACTACAAGAGCCAAGATCATAGTCCAGCAACTGTGGGCTAAGCACAGAGACTGGGATGACACACAGCTCCCTGATGATCTAATTCAGCAGTGGTTGACCTGGGAGAAGGAGTTGGAACAACTCCCAAAGATCAGTCTGCCAAGATGTTACACAGCACCAAGCATGGACAGACCTGATGTGACAAGAGAAGTGCACATCTTTTGTGATGCCTCCGAGCGTGCCTATGGATCTGTCGCTTACCTACACTTGGTGGATCATAGTGGTAATGTGCACTTGGCCTTTCTTATTGTAAGATCGCGTGTTGCTCCTAAGAAGCAGCTTTCGATCCCAAGGTTAGAGCTGTGTGCGGCCCTCACTGGAGCTCAGCTGCTCGAGCTCATCAAAAACGAGCTAACTCTAAAGATACAGAGTTTCACACTGTGGTCCGACTCTACCACAGTCCTCAGATGGCTGCACTCCACCTCTTGCCACTTCAAAGTTTTCGTTGGCACCAGGATTGCAGAAATCCAGGACCTGACCAACCAGAGTATTTGGAGGTATGTGGAATCCTCTAAGAATCCTGCTGATGACCTCACAAGAGGACGAACTTTAGCTCAACTGGCACAGCCTAATCGATGGAGCCATGGACCTGATTTCCTCCTCCAAACTGCAGATAAGTGGCCTCTAGATCCTCCTTTTACTCCTTCAGATTCACTTCAAGACCTATCAGAGCTGAAGCGGTCTGCTGTTTGTGGTATTGTAGTTACCAGGCTGGAATCTTGTACCCCAGAGCAGTCCAAAGCCAAGACCTGGCAGGAGCTACTAGAGATCACAGTCAAGGAGCTTCATGGGGTGGCAGTACAACAACAGGACCCTTCAGTGCCTGATCCACCACTGGCTGATATGTACAGAGAGGCGGAGCTTAATATTTTCTGATTAATACAGAGAGTCAGCTTTGCATAAGACTACCACCTGCTTCAAGCCGGTAAAACAATCTTACCTAACAGTCGCCTCTCCTGCCTCAACCCACAGTATGACAGAGACTTGGACCTTGTCCGAGTAGGAGGCAGATTGCGTCAAACAGACCATATTGAACTAGCAATTGCACATCCTATTGTTCTATACCCTAGCCACTCTTACACAAAGTTACTCATCAAAGACTTTGATGTTTGTCTCTGCCATCCCGGACCCGAACGTGTGTTTGCAGAACTCTGTCACTCCGTTTGGATTCTGCGGGGACGAGAAGCTGTGAGACGCCACCAGCATAGCTGTATTGAGTGTAGAAGATGGAGGGCTAAACCCGCTTCCCAGAAAATGGCTGATTTGCCTGTAGCCAGACTGCAGCTGTTTAAACCTGCCTTTTATTCCACTGGCATGGATTGTTTCGGGCTTTTCCTGGTTAAACTGGGACGGCGCCAAGAGAAACGGTGGGGGATTTTATTCAAGTGCCTCACCATTAGGGCCGTCCACATAGACATTTTATCATCAATAGACACAGATTCTTTCTTAATGGCCTTCAGGAGATTCATTGCCAGGCGTGGTAAACCAACAGAAGTCTACTCAGACCAGGGGACAAACTTTAAAGGAGGAGACAGAGAACTGAGAGAGGCTTTCTCCCAAATGGGTCCGGTTCTTCAACAACAACTCGCAGCACAACAGATCAGTTTCAAATTCAATCCCCCAGCAGCACCACACTTTGGAGGCTCATGGGAGAGAGAAATACGCTCCATTAAGACTGCCTTATACACCACCATCTCGCAAAGTGTCACAGAAGAAGTGCTCCGAACAGTGCTTGTAGAAGTTGAGAGCATACTCAATGCAAAACCATTAGGATACGTCTCCTCTGATGTATCTGATGTAGATCCTGTCACACCTAACTAATTGCTTATGGGGCAGCCTGATAGTTCTCTGCCACAAGTAGTCTACTCTAACAGTGAGATGTTGGGACACAGATGATGGCGACATTCACAGATCCTAGCAGATCATTTCTGGTCTTCATTTGTCAGAAACTGCCTTCCCAACTTGAAAATGCGGAGCAAATGGAGGACACCCACAGACAACATGCAAGAGGGAGCTGTAATTCTGCTGGCAGATCCCCAGATTCCTCGCGGACAGTGGAAAATGGGGCAAGTTGTCAAAGTTATGCCTGGACCAGATGGCCTCATCAGGACTGCAGAGGTGAAGATTGAAGGCAAGACCTACATTCCGCCTATTATGAAATTGATTGTCCTGCAGGAGCTAAAAGATGAAGAACCACAACCAGACTCCTCTTAAGTTGTCTGCCTTTCCATTGTTCCAATTCATCCTACAAATTAGGGGACGGCTATGTTGGAAAGGCAGTAAGTTCTTTGAGTGAGAGATGTTCTAGTTATAGCAAAGTGTAGTGAGACCTCTAGTGGCGTGTACTGGTACATGCGGTCTTTAGCTCAGTCTTACACAACACTGTAATTAGTTCGACATGTGGCCGGGGCATGGGCAGCCACATTGACAGCTCAAATTATACCACATTTACACTGACAGTGCAAAGTTAGTGAGCTGCTGTATGACAATGATTAAAGGAGCCAAGAGTTATTCCAGCATCCTGTTTGTGTTCCTTACCGACACCCCGGGGCGGATATCAATACCAGAGCTAGAACCTTTACAGTCCTTGAGCCCAAGTCCTTGCTATTGAACAGTCCCACAGCAGTCATGGTGAGTGTAGCCTCGGTACTTCGGTACTGACAAATTCCTCTGTTGTTCTGGTTGCCATCCAAGACCCAAGGCAGGTCTGTGGTGTTATGGATGCAACGAAGTGCTGCATGCTCAGACCCTTGACATGACTGTCCCATTGAGTTGGCTACTTTGAACAGTTGGAGAAGACTGAACCTCCTGCCAGGATATTTTACGCTTCAGTTCGCATGGGAGATTCTTTAGAAAACAGTGAAATAGCTGAGTGTGGGGAAAGCGCTAGGGATGTGTGGTTTTAGATATAAAGTCCGATCATTGTTTGCAAAGCAGGTGTTATCCCTATGGACTCTGGAAAGGAAAGGGTGATCACCTGGATTGTAGCAACGATAGCATTGTTACAGTGCTCCTTTTCTCAGGTTAGATGCTTGCAGCAGATCAGTCTGATTTCAGATAGAAGAACTCAACCATTGACCCCATCCTAACTCTGCAAGTACTCATTGAATGCAAGCACAAATATTACCTGTGATTTTTTTTTTTTGTTGCCTGAGTTGATCTTCACAATGCATTTGGCTCTGTTGTCCTGGCTGCTCTCCAGGACATCTTAGAAATTTGTGGGATCCCCATTAAGTTGCTGGATATTATAGACAGCCTAGACACATGTGATGT
Organism: Thalassophryne amazonica; assembly: GCF_902500255.1. NCBI lineage: Eukaryota > Metazoa > Chordata > Actinopteri > Batrachoidiformes > Batrachoididae > Thalassophryne > Thalassophryne amazonica. The sequence continues at coordinate 112,621,464 of NC_047112.1, forward strand.
GCAGAGTGACAGCAGAAGTTCTGACCCCCCCCCCCCCCCAAATAAATACTGCCATTCATTAGTTAAGTGTTCTGGCTCCAACACTGTTCAGTGGTTGGACTGGATGTTGGGTAGGATTCTGATTAAGCGCTGCTTAGGGGTGTTTTTGTTAGCGAAGAAAGGTTTTCTGACTTCGACTTCACGGATGATGCTGTGATCTTTGAAGAACCAGTGGATATCCGAATTGCAAGACCTGATAAGTAGATAAGTAGAATGACAAACTGGAGTGTCTGGACAAAGTGTCTGGATTTGTGATGGTCTTGAATGAAGACTAAAGTCTAGGGCCTGTATCCACGAAGCACCCTAAGGCTAAACGTAGCTCCTAGTGATGTTATTCTAAGAAATATCCTAGAATTCCTCATATTCTTAGACATTTCTTAGGATTCTCCCTTGGTAAGATAAATGTTGTTCACAACACAACATAACACAACATAAATGTTATGCAACACAGGTGCATCACAATGAAAATGTGTTGGCAAATTGTGTCGAAACAGGTGAAAAGTGCTTGGGGTTTTGCCAAAAAGAGTGACTGATTCAATCAGTGGGTTCAAGTAACTGAGCATTTGGTTCAGACAACAGGGCTTAGTGTTTTAGCAATTGAGAAAAACTGTAATATATAGATTATCGGCATGCAAATGAGGTACATTCAAACATTTTTAAGCTGTGTAACAATTCATTTAGTTTTCATTCATTTAGACAGGAAGCAGAAAGCTCAACCACATTACACCCATTGTTGGTATCTCTTCTCTTATGGTTTGAGGTCCGGACAGGATCAGACTAGTTCAGGCTATGGACCCAAATGCTGGGAGCAACGAACAGAGCAATTTGTGAATGAAAAGATATTTTTTTACCAAAAAAGGAGAAATAATAATGCTGCGCTGGGAGAGTCAGCCTGCTCGTAGCAGTGGAAAGGAGGGAGCTGCAGATTCCCGAGCCAGTCTGGTACACGAACTGGGAACTGAGTGGAACAAAGTCAGGAGCCAGGTTGGACGCACAGACCTGGGACCAGGAACTAGAAGAAACGAAGGAAAAAGTGAATGCACTTGTAACACAAGAAGCCTTTAACAGTTCCGAGTTCACAGGAGGCTTAAAACAGAAGTCTTCACAGTTCTGGAAATAATCTTCTCTAATCTAATCTTCTAGTGTCTGGAACACCAGGAAAGACACTTCGCTCTCATATGGGAATTAGAGAACTGGCTTATATAGAGCTGAGTTACTAGCAGTGTACGACAAGGATGGTGTCTGTCAAATGTGAAAAATAGTGTGAATTGTCAGTTTCGGACATTCGCATTCATGAATATACAGTTTGGGGTTTGTCCACCCGAGAGCACAAAACTGTGGGAGGAAACATGAAAATAGGTGAGGTTTACACATGCAACATGATTTATCAAGGAAAAATCGCAAGGAAATTTTGCGGATGCTGATAACTTCTATATTTTACAAATTTGAAAACTGGTTGTGCTTGACAAACTGCTGTTTCCAGAATGCTGGTCCAGCACAGAAGCTGCACAGAATTAGAATAAATAAATAAATCAATTGTTCATTGTAAACGTTAGCCATAATTAACTTTACTTTGAGCTTGTTTCTTTAAGAATAAATGTATCCATGTGTATGGATAGATCAAAACAGTTGCATATATTATATATAGTCTGTGTGTTACATCATGGCTGTGCACAAAGGACACACAGTGCATTCAGCCCAGTCTCATGCTGTTTATTTCATGCTCCTGTCATGAAATGAGTCACATTTTTTGCATGTTTTTATTTTATCCCTACTCCTAACCATAACCTCACTCTTCCCCTAACCGTAACTATCACAGAACCCCCCCCCCCCCCCTACCCCCACATCACCCCAAATTTCATGCTCCCATCATGAAAAGCACCACGTTTTCGGTATCACGAACCAATAGATTCATTTACTTTTTGTGATGCCACACTCGTGCTGGCTATTCCAACAAACAAGCACACACACACACACACACACACACACACACACACACACACACACACACACACACACACACACACACACACACACACACACACACACACACACACACACACACACCTGTTTCAGACATTTGGTACTTGTTTTGTCCATGGTGTTTTGGCAGGTGGGTGCTTTTGGTGTTTGTGGAGCGCACCGGGAACTGTACGGACGGTTTTCTGTGCATTTCACAGGTGAAGCACATTGTGATTAAAGAGGTGCATTCCACCTGAACTTCCAGTAACTTAGCTGTGGCTGATTTAATTTCATTTTGCACTTACAGCCGTTAACATGCACAATCCTCATTTATATCGTTCTGGTCTGCCACATGCCCACTCTTTGTCAGTGAAGCATTTCTTCTTAATAAATTACACACAAAGCAGTCTCCACCCCAACACGCAAATGTTTGGATTGCCCACACAATCGTTATCTGGGGTCTTAGTAAATCAGGCCCAAAGAGTGTGTACCTTTGCCATACTACAGTCTCTCTGTCTGAAAAGCCGAAATAAACTACTTTTTTTCAGACAGATGAGGACCTACCTAAAATTCACATAAACTATACATTAATTTAAAGTCCTTGTGTCTGGAAGCACGCGCTGGTGCTTTGCATTTCAGCGCATTGGCGCGTCCACCAAACTACAGAATCACCTGGTTCCTGATTGGCAAACAAGCAGGCACACCGTCCTTCCATCCCCACCTGCCAGGTTATCAGCATTCCCTTGGCCTTTTCCATTTTCTCAGGTCCTCACCACAAAGGTACCCTGGCACAGGTTCATCCTCTGGGAACTGTGCTACATGGCTGTGAAGCTGATGTTTCCTCACAATGTAATTAGTATGCTCTTCTGAGTCTCCCCAAGTCACCACACACTGGACACAGTCATTTCACTATTTTTACCCAAGGACTGTCCAGAGACACGTGGTACCAAAGATGTCCAGCCTTGGCCTTAAGTCACCTCTTAGAGTCCAAGAGCCCTACCTTAATGATCTATGGCGTGCATGTCCATTTGGGACATGTTACAGTTTTTATTGATTGTTTTGACGCAACAGTCAACTCAAAATCCACATTTTCAAAACAGTTAACACGGAGGCCTAAACAGTTCCCCCAATGGTCAAAATGACAAATTTTTTTAGCAAACGGCTCTAACTGTGTCAAAACATTTAAAATAAGGAACAAAAGCAAATTGTGCCTTCCACAAGTGTATGAGCACTTACAATCAATCATAACACAATGGACAACAAAATACAAAACACAGCACTCAGTGTGAATCAGTGCACCATTGGTTGACATTGTAGCCCATAACTGTTACTTGTCAGTGCTGTTTGCTGCCGTCTTGCAAAAAATGGATCCAGAATCAGATTTGCTTTGATGCAAATTTTATTGATTCAATTACATTCTTTTTTCAGGCTTTTTTGTGGCTGACAACTGAAATATTCCTTCAGAAAGTATGTAAATCAAAATACATACAATCCATTACTGTGGGCCTATAAGAAATTAGGAAAATAAAAAAATCTATCTTTTACAGTAAAGAACAAAAATCTTTAGTAGGCCGATACTATAGGAGTATAGATTACAGCAAGAGTACAGTACGATTGATAGTCTCTTCTGTTTTGAGGAATGGGCCACATGGCCTCATCCACATCACATTCAGTGTTCTCTCTGGCAATGCAGCAAGGGAAAAACCTTCTGGCCTGCCTGATCCAGCCTTGGCATGCCTCTGCATCAATATCTTGGGCTGCAGCAGTCATTGCATTGAGCAAGGGCATCCGATCATAGGGGTGATGATCATAAACCTTCCATCTCCAAGCACTAAAGAATTCCTCTATTGGATTCAAAAAAGGGGAATACGGTGGAAGGAATTGCGCCATCATCCGAGGGTGGACTGCAAACCACTCATTTACAATACGAGAGTGGTGGAATGCCACATTGTCCCATATGATGACAAACAGTGGCAAGCCAGGCCTCAACAGCCCTCTCTCCTGAGGTGGGATCAGCATGTCATGAAGAGCATTCAGGAATGCTCTGAGGCACTCGGTGTTGTAGGGCCCAATGGGGGAGATATGGCACAGGATGCCATCATTGGAGATGGCAGCACACATAGTTATGTTGGCGCCCCTCTGCCCTGGACCTGCAATAGTGGCCCTATGCCCAATGAGGTTCCTTCCTCGTCTCCTGACTTTACACAGATTGAAGCCGGCCTCATCTACATAAAAGAAGACGTGATGTGCCCCTCAGCTTCAAACTCCATTATTCTCTAAAGAAAAAAAAGTCAAAATTACAATTACGCAAAAGTGACTCTAGTTGACTCTACAGGAACTGCAGGATATGACAAGGCAGACAGTAACAGTATAGTAATGATTCTTTAGCTCCACATATTGGCATCTGACCTCCTTCACAGTGTCAGAGTTCCTTTGAAAAGGAACTATGTAGAACTGTTTCATTGCCATATGGTTCCTCCTGAGGATGCAGTCTATGGTGGTATCGCTCACAGTATTTCTATTTCTAAATACTCCCTGATCTGCAATTACTGCAGCCCTGATTTCTGGCAGTCTAACGGCATTATTTGCCACAACCATGTTGACAACGGCTGCCTCCTGCTCAGCATTAAAAATTCTTCTTCTACCACCAGTGACTGGTAGCCTTTCGACTCTATAAAAAATACATGAAATGGGAATGTGGAAGAAATTACATGAAGTACTGTATATTACTGTACTGCAGATATTTCTGTATATATTGTAGGCCTATAACAACATTACCTGTTCTCCTGTCGAAAAACTCTGACAATTGAGGCAAAAGTGTTTCTGTTTACAACAGGTTGGACTCTTTGTCCAGCCTCTCTAAGTGAAAGGCCGTGATTTATAACATGACCAATTATAGTTGCCCGAATTTCATCAGTAACTTAAGCCCTTCCAACGATACCTCCACCTCGCACACGGACTCCTCTACCTCTTACACTTCCTCTTACTCTCAGTCTTATCTGCCTTAGACCTCTTTGATCCATGCTTGCAAAGAACAACACAGGCATGTCACCTTTTAAGGCCTCCTACAGACTGATTGCAAGTTGAAGATTTGTGTGAAGAAGTGTCAAACAGGTGATTCAGTGATTGCATACAGAGCAGATACTGTTGGGGAAAGTGTAGTGACACGGACCCACAACAGGGGGCGCAAATGAACGGTCAATAGATGAGCCAAAAGGTAACAATTTAATGTTGTGAATGTGCACAACGAATATACAGACAATCCCAGAATCTGATAGCAGTCAATACACAAAGGTGACGTATGGGCAGGCTCGAGGATAGAAGACGTCTGTCCTGAGAAGAGCCGGAACCACACGATTTCCGCCGCCACCGAACCTGGTGAATACTGGTGCCGCCAAGTCCTGAATTCCCAGGTGATCACCATCCCCGACTGTCGGATCTAGTACTGCTGGCGAGGAGCACAAACAATGAGATGTGGGTGTGTGCACACCCAGTAACCAAAACAGTCAGAAGGTGGAAAGTCACCTCCACCTCTAATCACACACTCGTGCAGCTCCTGTTAACCACTTATCTGGTTGGGGTATGAAGCGAAGCGTCGCTGTTCACACCAAACGCCAATCCAGCAGATAAGGCACACAACAGGAAAGCGGCTGCAAAAAGAGTTCAGACTATGACACAGTTTTCAGTACAGCAGAGAATTACCTTCACAGGTAGATGATATCTCGGCAGCGAGGTGGAGATGACATCCGGCTTTTATGGAGTGAGGAAATGATGGGTGACAGCTGTCATGAGTTGATGTGTGACAGCTGTCACTCCCGGTTGTGTCCGTGGCGGCAGCGCCCACTCGTGCCTGAAGCCCACACTTCAGGCAGGACGCCCTCTGGTGGTGGGCCAGCAGTACCTCCTCTTCTAGCGGCCCACACAACAGGACCCCCCCTCAATGGGCGCCTCCTGGCGCCCGACCAGGTTTGTCCGGGTGACGTCGGTAGAAGTCGGCCAGGAGGTCCGGGTCCAGGATGAAGCTCCTCTTCACCCAGGAGTGTTCTTCAGGTCCATACCCCTCCCAGTCCACCAGATACTGAAACCCCCGGCCCTTCCGACGGACATCCAGGAGCCTGCGAACCGTCCATGCAGGCTCCCCATCGATGATCCGGGCAGGAGGCGGCGCCGGTCCGGGAGCACAGAGGGGTGAGGTGTGGTGTGGCTTGATCCGGGAAACATGAAAAACCGGGTGGACCCGCAGTGAAGCTGGGAGCCGGACTGAGGACTTTGAAGACCTTGAATGGACCAATATACCTGTCCTTGAGTTTGGGTGAGTCCACTTGGAGGGGGATGTCCTTCGTTGAAAGCCACACCTCCTGGTAAGCAGGGGCCGGGGAACGCCGGCGGTCTGCATGGGCCTTAGCCCTCGTCCGGGCCTTCAACAAGGCAGAACGGGCTGTGCGCCACACCTGATGGCATCTTCGCAGGTGGGCCTGGACCGAGGGCACACCGACCTCTCCCTCCACCACGGGGAACAATGGGGGCTGCTACCCCAGACACACCTCAAATGGGGAGAGGCCGGTGGCAGAGGACACCTGGCTGTTATGGGCGTACTCGATCCAGGCCAGATGGTGACTCCAGGCCAACGGGTGCGCGGATGTAACACAGCGGAGGGCCTGTTCAAGTTCTTGGTTGGCCCGCTCTGCCTATCTATTCGTCTGAGGGTGATACCCGGATGAGAGGCTCACGTTGGCCCCCAGTTCTCTGCAGAAACTCCTCCAAACCTGTGAGGAGAACTGAGGACCACGGTCCGAGACAATGTCAGTTGGTATCCCATGCATACGTACGACGTGGTGGACCAGGAGGTCTGCTGTCTCCTGGGCTGTAGGGAGCTTCGGGAGGGCCACGAAGTGGGCCGCCTTGGAGAAACAGTCCACTATCATGAAGATGGTCGTCATGCCCTGGGACGGTGGGAGGCCCGTGACAAAGTCCAGGCCAATGTGAGACCAGGAGCGACGAGGCACCGGAAGCGGTTGCAGAAGTCCTTGTGTCTTGGAGTGGTCTGCCTTGCCCCTGGCACAGGTGGTGCAAGCCTGGACATACTCCCGGATGTCGGCCTCCATGGACGCCCACCAGAAGCGCTGCCGGACAACTGCCACGGTCCTACGCACTCCTGGATGACAGGAGAGCTTGGACCCGTGACAGAAGTCCAAGACTGCAGCTCTGGCCTCTGGTGGGATGTATAAACGGTTCTTTGGTCCAGTTCCAGGGTCCGGGCTCCATGCCAGGGCCACCCGGGCGGTCTTCTCCACGTCCCAGGTGAGGGTGGCCACGATAGTGGACTCCGGAATGATGGGCTCCGGTGGATCTGACACCTCAGTCTTGACCTCATCTTCATGCACCCGGGACAAGGCATCCGATCTCTCGTTCTTGGTCCCGGGGCGGTAGGTGATTCGGAAGTCAAAACGCCTGAAGAACAGTGACCAGCGGGCTTGCCTGGGGTTCAGCCGCTTGGCGGTCCTGATATACTCCAGGTTCCGATGGTCAGTGAAAACCGTGAACGGCACAGATGCTCCCTCCAACAGGTGTCTCCACTCCTCAAGAGCCTCTTTCACCGCAAGGAGTTCTCGATTGCCGACATCATAGTTCCGTTCAGCTGGGGTCAACCTGCGAGAAAAGTAGGCACACGGGTGAAGAACCTTATCGGTCTCTCCGCTCTGGGATAGCACAGCTCCTATCCCTGAGTCAGAGGCGTCCACTTCAACCACGAACTGACGGCTAGGGGGGGCTGCACCAGAATTGGTGCAGACGAGAACCAGCGTTTCAACTCCTTGAACGCGGCTTCGCACTGATCCGACCAGGTGAAGGGGACTTTTGGAGAGGTCAGGGCTGTTAGGGGGCTAACTACCTGACTGTAGCCCTTAATGAACCTCCTGTAGAAATTTGCGAAGCCGAGGAACTGTTGCAGCTTCCTACGGCTTGTTGGTTGGGGCCAATCTCTCACCACCGCAACCTTGGCCGGATCAGGGGCGACAGAGTTGGAGGAGATGATGAACACCAGGAAGGACAAAGAGGTGCGGTGAAACTCACACTTCTCACCCTTCACAAACAGCTGGTTCTCCAACAACTGCTGCAGGACCTGACGTACATGCTGGACATGAGTCTCAGGGTCCGGGGAAAAGATGAGTATGTCATCCAGATATACGAAGACAAATCGGTGCAGGAAGTCCCGCAAGACGTCATTAACCAAAGCTTGGAACATCGCGGGGGCGTTAGTGAGGCCGAACGGCATGACCAGGTACTCAAAATGACCTAATGGGGTGTTAAATGCCGTCTTCCATTCGTCTCCCTTCCGGATCCGAACCAGGTGATATGCATTCCTAAGGTCCAGTTTGGTGAAAATTTGGGCTCCATGCAGGGGTGTGAACACTGAATCCAACAGGGGTAAAGGGTATCGATTACGAACCGTTATGTCGTTCAGCCCCCTGTAATCAATGCATGGACGGAGTCCGCCATCTTTTTTGCCCACAAAAAAGAAACCTACACCCATCGGGGAGGTGGAATTCCGGCTCAGCCCGGCAGCTAACGAGTCCCGGATGTAGGTCTCCATTGATTCGCGCTCAGGACGTGAGAGGTTGTACAGCCTGCTGGACGGGTACTCAGCACCCGGGACCAAATCAATGGCACAATCGTACGGACGGTGCGGGGGAAGGGTGAGCGCCAGATCCTTGCTGAAGACTTCAGCAAGGTTGTGGTACTCAACCGGCACCGCCGTCAGATTGGGAGGTACTTTAACCTCCTCATTAGCATTTACACCGGGAGGAACCGAGGATCCTAAACACTTCCGGTGGCAGGTTTCGCTCCACTGAGTCACAACCCCAGACGGCCAATCAATCCAGGGATTGTGTTTAATCATCCATGGGAAGCCCAAAATCATGCGGGAGGTAGAAGGAGTTACAAAAAACTCAATCTCCTCCCGGTGATTCCCAGACACTACCAGGGTTACAGGTAGTGTCTTGTGTGTGATAAAAGGGAGAAGAGTGCCATCTAGTGCTCGCACCCTCACTGGTGAAGAAAGCACCACCAGAGGGAGCCCTACCTCCCTTGCCCATCTGCTATCCAGCAGATTCCCTTCTGACCCCGTGTCCACCAGTGCTGGGGCTTGAAGGGTTAAATCCCCATTCAGGATTTTAACTGGGAGTCGTGTTGACAGATGTGTATGACCCACGTGAATGTTTTGACCCCCCCTCAGCCCAGTCTCTAAGGGCGGGCGTTTGTGTTTTGACCGTTTGAGGCAGACTCTCTGCTGATGCTCACTCGAGCCGCAGACAAAACACTCCCCGCGGACCAGCCTCCTCTGTCTGAATGTGGCCCTGCTCGTGTCCCTAGCACCGTCAGCAAGGGGAGCTGTAGCTACACAGAGCGCTGTGGCTGTGGAGCGTGGGGAAGACGGCTCTCTTTCGGACCCGGGAGGAAGAGGGACGGCTTGTGCCTGACCACGCCCTTCGCCTCGCTCCCGTCGGCGTTCTTCTAACCGATTGTCCAGTCGTATAACCAAATCGATAAGCTCAGCCAAATCCCGCGGTTCCTCCTTAGCCACCAGGTGCTCTTTCAGGACCAACGACAGTCCGTTTATGAAGGCGGCGCGGAGCGCAGTCATATTCCAGCCAGATCTCGCAGCCGTGATGCAGAAGTCGACTGCATATTCGGCTGCGCTCCAGCGCCCCTGTCTCATTGACAGCAGCACGGTAGACGCAGTTTCGTCTCTGTTAGGGTGATCAAAAACAGTTCTGAGCTCCCTCACAAACCCAGTATAAGAGGCGAGGAGCCGTGAACTCTGTTCCCAAAGCGCTGTAGCCCAAGCGCGTGCCTTGCCTCGAAGCAAATTAATCACGTAAGCCACCTTGCTGGCGTCAGACGCGTACATCACGGGACGTTGTGCAAAGATGAGCGAACACTGCATAAGAAAGTCCGCGCACGTCTCCACACAACCTCCGTACGGCTCTGGGGGGCTTATGTATGCTTCAGGGGATGGTGGGGGGGGTCGTTGAATGACCAGTGGAATGTCTGTATTCGGCACCGGGTCGGCAGGAGGAGGAGCTGCAGCAGCGCCCTGAGCGCGCGCTTCCACCTGCGCGGTGAAAGCCTCCATCCTGCGATTAAGGATGATGTGTTGCTCGGTCATCAGGTCCAGCCGAGCGGTAAAGGAGGTGAGGATGTGCTGCAACTCACCAATCACGCCTCCAGCCGACGCCTGTGCACCCTGCGCTTCCATTGGCTGTCCAACAGATGGTTGACGCCCCTCGGGATCCATGACGTTGACCAAGATATCCTGTTGGGGAAAGTGTAGTGACACAGACCCACAACAGGGGGCGCAAATGAACGGTCAATAGATGAGCCAAAAGTTAACAATTTAATGTTGTGAATGTGCACAACGAATATACAGACAATCCCAAAATCTGATAGCAGTCAATACACAAAGGTGACGTGTGGGCAGGCTCGAGGATAGAAGACGTCTGTCCTGAGAAGAGCCGGAACCACACGATTTCCGCCGCCACCGAACCTGGTGAATACTGGAGCCGCCAAGTCCTGAATTCCCAGGTGATCACCGTCCCCGACTGTCGGATCTGGTACTGCTGGCGAGGAGCACAAACAGTGAGATGTGGGTGTGTGCACACCCAGTAACCAAAACAGTCAGAAGGTGGAAAGTCACCTCCACCTCTAATCACACACTCGTGCAGCTCCTGTTAACCACTTATCTGGTTGGGGTATGAAGCGAAGCGTCGCTGTTCACACCAAACGCCAATCCAGCAGATAAGGCACACAACAGGAAAGCGGCTGCAAAAAGAGTTCAGACTATGACACAGTTTTCAGTACAGCAGAGAATTACCTTCACAGGTAGATGATATCTCGGCAGCGAGGTGGAGATGACATCCGCCTTTTATGGAGTGATGAAATGATGGGTGACAGCTGTCATGAGTTGATGTGTGACAGCTGTCACTCCCGGTTGTGTCCGTGGCGGCAGCGCCCACTCGTGCCTGAAGCCCACACTTCAGGCAGGGCGCCCTCTGGTGGTGGGCCAGCAGTACCTCCTCTTCTGGCGGCCCACACAACAGATACTTTCTAATCGCTGGGAACATATGCTTTCTGTTAGGATACTGTAGCTAAAACAGTGGAGTTTTGACTACTTGAATGACATCTGTGTTAACTGTTTTGAAAAAGGGTGGAGGAAATTTGTCAATCCAATGAGAATGGGTTAACACATTGGCAAGAGGTGTCTTTTGCTCTGCTGAGATGGTGATGATGAAGGCTGAGAGGTTCCCAGTTTCTTCAAACAGGTCAAAGCAATCAATAACTCTGTAAACTCATTTTGGCTATTTATGAGGTGTGAAATCTCTGTGAAACTCGGGTACACAGCATACACAGCTGGCTAAAATCTCTCCATTGCTGTGGCATTCCTTCTGGTGATCCAGATCCTCCCACTTTCAAAGATGGACGGGTTCTATGAATTGGATACTCTGAGTGAGGTTGTGAATGAGTTTGTGTATGTCTGTTGGCCCTGCAATAGACTGATGGCCTGTTCATGTTGTACCCTGCCTTTTGTCCAGTGACCACTGTGAAAGGGTCCAGCTCCCGACCCTTCGCCCAACACACCGTGAGAAGTGACAGGTTTTCCAGCACGGGAATGATAATATTGTGCTTGTAGAGCAGGCAAAAAGGAAGTATTACAATTTGGGCGGAATCACAGTCAAATAGAACCCCAATCAGCAGGCAGCCAGGACACAGAGGTGTGAGAGCAAAACCACTGTGCTTTAATAATCCAGGTGAATATACCAGAATCCAAACAAAGCAGGTGCAGAGATATTAATACAAAAAGGAGTCCAACATTAAACACAGGGAGGAAAACAAATGGGAGGTGCAAAGGAGAGGACGAAACTAATGACAGCTGAAACAAGGTGTGCGATAAACAACATGGGGTACTTACTAAGGGCCCCTTCACACATAACACGAAAGACGCAGAAACTGGAAGAAAATCCGTGTTGGGAAAGTGAATGCACGGACCCACGTTAGGGGGCGTAAATGAACGGTCAATAGGAATACCAATAAATAACAATTTATTATGCAAAGGTGCAAACAGAGTCCAAAATGCTTAGTCCAATTAACAACAAAATGGTGACACGTTGGCAGGCCCGAGGGTAGGAGACGCCTATCCAGAGAGGAGCCGGAACCCACGAAGCCCCACCGCCAACCGGAGGCCTGCAATACACCAGAGCCGCCAAGACCTGATTCCCCACGTGGCCGCCGCTTGAGGCTGTTGGACCGGTACTTCTGGCAGGAGCAAAAACAGGTTAAGGTGGGTGAGTGTTCACCCAGCAAACAGTCAGCAACTCACAGAAATCCTCCTGAAGGAATAAATCTAGATACTCCCAGAGTGCAGAGGAAAACTGGAAAACGTGCAGTGTCAATTGTTATACTTAGTAAGAAGTGAGGAGTGGACACGCCAACTCCTCCAAACTTCCCACAAACTTGGCTCCAAGCTGCAAGTATATAATCACAACTGCAAAGACTTCAGTAACAATGAATGTGCGAACGGCACAAAAGGCTGAGTAAGTTTACCTGTGTGGTAAGCTAATAACTTGGCAGAGTTATGATGTCTCTTCCAGGCTTTTATGGGTGTAGTGAATGATGAGATGATGAACAGCTACTGACAGCCTACGAGCGCACCTGGAGAAGTCAGAGAGGCCCACCGGCCCGTGCACCCTCTAAGGGCCAAAAAGTGCCAGAGTGGCAGGGCGCCATCTGGTGGTGGCCAGCAGTACCTCCTCTTCAGCGGCCCACATAACAGGACCCCCCCCCCCAACGGGCGCCTCCTGGCGCCTTACCCGGCTTGTCGAGGTGTTCCTTTTAGAAATCCGCCAGGAGGGCGGGATCCAAAATGAAGCTCCTCTTCACCCAGTAGTGCTCTTCTGGGCCATAACCCTCCCAGTCTACCAGGTATTGATACCCCCGGCCCCTCCGACGAACATCCAGGAGCTTCTTAACCGTCCACGCTGGTTCTCCATTGATGATTCGGGCAGGAGGTGGCGCCGGTCCAGGGGTGCAGAGTTCAGACATGTGGTGTGGCTTAATGCGGGACACATGGAAGAAAGGGTGAATCTGTAGTGATACCGGGAGTTGAAGTTTCACTGCAGCGGGGCTGATCACCTTGATTATCTTGAATGGTCCAATGTAACGGTCGGTCAGTTTTGGGGAGTCCGTTTGCAGAGGGATGTTCTTGGTTGACAGCCAAACCTCCTGCCCAGGCTGATAAGCTGGGGCCGGGGCTCGTCGGCGGTCTGCATGGTCCTTAGCCCGCGTCCGGGCCTTCAGGAGAGCAGAGCGGGCTTTCTTCCACACCCAACGGCATCTCCTGAGGTGGGCCTGGACCGAGGGCACAGGCGGAAACAACAGGGGTTGGTTCACCAAACAGACCTCGAATGGGGAGAGGCCGGTAGATGACGAGACTTGGCTGTTGTGAGCATACTCGATCCAGGCTAGATGTTGACTCCAGGCCATCGGGTGTGCAGAGGTGACACACCTTAATGCTTGTTCCAGGTCCTGGTTAGCCCGCTCTGCTTGACCATTTGTTTGAGGGTGATACCCGGACGACAGGCTCACCGTGGCCCCCAGCTCCCTACAGAAACTCCTCCAGACCAGCGAGGAGAACTGAGGACCACAGTCAGATACTGTGTCCGTCGGGATACCATGCAGACGCACGACGTGGTAGACCAAGAGGTCTGCAGTCTCCTGGGCTGTCGGGAGCTTTGGGAGGGCCACGAAGTGGGCCACTTTGGAGAACTGGTCCACTATCGTCATGATGACCATTTTTCCCTGGGACGCAGGGAGACCTGTGACGAAGTCCACTCCAATGTGGGACCAGGAGCGACGAGGCACTGGCAATGGCTGGAGGAGCCCCTTCTCCAGCTGGTGTGAAGCCTTGCCCTTGCGCTGGTGGTACAGGCCCAGATGTAGTCCCTGGTGTCGGCTTTGACTGACGGCCACCAGAACCTCTGCCGGACCACTGCCACGGTTCTTCACACCCCCGGATGGCAGGAGAGCTTGGAACCATGACAGAAGTCCAACACGGCAGTCCTAGCATCTGGTGGCACATACAGCCTGTTGGGAGGACCACCTCCGGGATCCGGATGTCGCATCAGGGCCTCCCTGACCACTCCCTCCACGTCCCATGTGAGGGCTGCGATGATAGTGGATTCCGGTAAGATGGTGTCCGGTGGGTCCAACAGCCTTGCTCCAACTTCCTCTTCATGCACCCGGGACAGGGCGTCAGACCAGATGTTCTTGGTCCCGCGGCGGGAGGTGATCTTGAAGTTGAAGCGTCTGAAAAAAAGTGACCATCGGGCTTGCCTGGGGTTCAGATGCTTAGCAGTCTCGATGTATTCCAGGTTCCGATGGTCAGTGAGAACCACAAATGGGACCACAGCTCCCTCCAACAGATGTCTCCACTCCTCGAGGGCCTCTTTCACTGCCAGGAGTTCCCGATTGCCAACATCATAGTTCCGTTCTGCGGGGGTTAACCTGCGGGAGAAGTAAGCACAGGGGTGGAGAACACTATCGGACTCCCTGCTCTGGGACAGCACGGCTCCTATCCCTGAGTCAGAGGCATCCACTTCAACTATAAACTGGTGGTTAGGATCGGGCTGCACCAGAACTGGTGCAGTCAAAAACCGGTGTTTCAACTCGCTAAACGCAGTTTTGCACCGATCCGACCAGGTGAAGGGGACTTTTGTGGAGGTCAGGGCTGTAAGGGGGCCAACTACCTGACTATAGCCCTTAATGAACCTCCTGTAAAAATTGGCGAACCCTAGGAACTGTTGCAGCTTCCTATGATTTACTGGTTGGGGCCAATCTCTCACCGCAGCTACCTTAGCCGGATCGGGTGCAACGGAGTTGGAGGAGATGATAAACCCCAGGAAGGACAAAGAAGTGCGATGGAACTCACACTTCTCGGCCTTCACAAACAGCTGGTTCTCCAATAACCGCTGAAGGACCTGATGGACATGCTTAACATGAGTCTCAGGATCCTGGGAGAAGATGAGGATATCGTCTAGATATACGAAGACGAATCAGTGCAGGAAATCCCGCAGAACGTTGTTAACCAAAGCTTGAAACGTCGTGGGGGCGTTGGTGAGGCCGAACGGCATGACCAGGTACTCAAAATGACCTAAGGGGGTGTTAAATGCCGTCTTCCATTCGTCTCCCTTCCGTATCCGAACCAGATGGTAAGCATTTCTAAGATCCAGTTTTGTGAAAATTTTGGCTCCATGCAGGGGTGTGAACATTGAATCCAATAGAGGTAACGGGTATCGGTTGCGAACCGTGATCTCGTTCAGCCCTCTATAATTAATGCATGGATGGAGACCACTGTCCTTCTTGCCCACAAAAAAGAAACCTGCACCTAACGGGGATGAAGAATTCCAGATTAGCCCGGCAGCTAATGAGTCCCGGATGTAGGTCTCCACTGATTCGCATTCAGGGACGTGAGAGGTTGTACAGCCTGCTGGATGGATACTCAGCGCCTGTAACCAAATCAATGGCACAATCATACGGTCGGTGCGGGTGCAGGGTGAGTGCCAGATCCTTGCTGAAGATGTCAGCAAGGTCATGATACTCAGCCGGCACCTCAGAGAGACTGGGGGGGGGGACTCTGACCTCCTCCTTAACTTCATCACCAGGTGGCACAGAGGATCTTAAACACTCCCAGTGGCAGGTTTTGCTCCATTGAGCCACAACCCCAGACGGCCAATCAATCCGGGGATTGTGCTTTACCATCCATGGAAAGCCCAAAATTATCCTGGAGGTAGAAGGTGTCACAAAGAACACAATCTCCTCCCTGTCA
This sequence comes from Thalassophryne amazonica, assembly GCF_902500255.1. Lineage (NCBI taxonomy): Eukaryota > Metazoa > Chordata > Actinopteri > Batrachoidiformes > Batrachoididae > Thalassophryne > Thalassophryne amazonica. The sequence goes on from NC_047112.1 coordinate 112,637,344, forward strand.
TTTCCAGAGACAACCAAGGTTAAAGGCTGTGTCTGGTGTGTTATTTCTGGTAGTAGGGTGCCATCTAGTGCCCGCACCTTCAATGGTGAAGGAACGGCCACCAGAGGGAGCCCTACAGCCTTAGCCCACCTACTATCCAGTAGGTTCCCTTCCGATCCTGTGTCAATCAGTGCTGGAGCGGTAAGGGTTAAATCCCCACAGAGGATTGTGACTAGGAGTCGTGCGCATTTGCGTGAAACTCCCATGTGGTTTGTATGGCTCACTCTTAGCCCAGTCTCTAAGGTTGAGCTTTGGTGTTTAACCACCTGGGGCCCCTTATTCGGTGCATGCTTATTCGAGCCGCAGTAAACACACTTTCCACATGCCAGCCTCCTTTGTTCTACTTTCATTTTCACCCTGCTCGTATCCATAGCTTCGTCAGCAGGGGGAGCTGGTGCTACGCGGAAAGCTCTGGCTTTGGAGCGGGGAGAGGACGGCGCTGCTTCAGACCTGGAAGGGAGAGGGACGGCGCACACCCGGCCACGCCCTTCGTCTCGCTCCCGCTTGTATTTCTCTAACCGATGACGAATAACTAGATCGATAAGCCCATCTAAAACCCGTGGCTGATCCTTAGCCACTAGATGCTCCTTTAGGGCCGGAGACAGCCTGTTTACAAAGGCAGCACGGAGTGAGACTGAATTACAACTGGATCTCGCTGCCGTGATGCGGAAGTCGATTGCGTAATTAGCTGCACTCCGTCGTCCCTGTCTCATTGACAGCAGCATATTAGAAGCAACCTTGCCTCTGTTGGGATGATCGAACACCAGTCGAAACTCCCTTATAAACTCAGTATAAGTAGAGAGGACCCGTGAATCTCGTTCCCAGAGCGCCGTAACCTAGGCGCGTGCTCTGCCCCGAAGTAAGTTAATTACGTAAGCCACCCGGCTGTGCTCTGATGCGTACATAACGGGCCGTTGTGAAAAACGAGTGCGCACTGCATCAGAAAGTCCGCGCACGTTTTAACACAACCACCGTATGGTTCCGGGGAACTTATGTAAGCTTCGGGCGACAAGGGGGGGACCTCTGAATGACCACTGGAATAATTCTGTTTGGTGGCTGATCCACTGGAGGGGGAGTGGCTGCATCCACGCCTGATGCACGCATGTCTACCTGCGCGGTGAGAGCCTCCATCCTACGGCTGAGGTGAGCGTCCTGCTCAGTTAATAAATCCAACCGAGCAGTGAGGTTAGACAGAATGTGCCGCAGCTCACCCAGCGATCCTTCTGATGGATCCTGCGCCCCTTGGAGTCCATGACATTGGCCTAGTTATCCTGTTGGGAAAGTGAATGCACGGACCCACGTTAGGGGGAGTAAATGAGCGGTCAATAGGAATACCATTAAATAACAATTTATTCTGCAAAGGTGCAAACAGAGATTTGAGGGAGCGTGCAATTGGCATGCTGACAGCAGGAATGTCAACCAGAGCTGTTGCTCATGTATTGAATGTTCATTTCTCTACCATAAGCCATCTCCAAAGGCGTTTCAGAGAATTTGGCAGTACATCCAACCAGCCTCACAACCGCAGACCACGTGTAACCACACCAGCCCAGGACCTCCACATCCAGCATGTTCACCTCCAAGATCGTCTGAGAGCAGCCACTCGGACAGCTGCTGAAACAATCGGTTTGCATAACCAAAGACTTTCTGCACAAACTGTCAGAAACTGTCTCAGGGAAGCTCATCTGCATGCTCGTCATCCTCATCGGGGTCTCGACCTGACTCCAGTTCGTCGTTGTAACCGACTTGAGTGGGCAAATGCTCACATTCGCTGGCATTTGGCACGCTGGAGAGGTGTTTTCTTCACGGACGAATCCCGGTTCACACTGTCCAGGGCAGATCAATCAATCAATCAATTTTTTTTATATAGCACCAAATCACAACAAACAGTTGCCCCAAGGCGCTTTATATTGTAAGGCAAGGCCATACAATAATTATGTAAAACCCCAACGGTCAAAACGACCCCCTGTGAGCAAGCACTTGGCTACAGTGGGAAGGAAAAACTCCCTTTTAACAGGAAGAAACCTCCAGCAGAACCAGGCTCAGGGAGGGGCAGTCTTCTGCTGGGACTGGTTGGGGCTGAGGGAGAGAACCAGGAAAAAGACATGCTGTGGAGGGGAGCAGAGATCAAGTGGCCCATGGTGGCGGTGGGGTTATGGTATGGGCAGGCATCTGTTATGGACGAAGAACACAGGTGCATTTTATTGATGGCATTTTGAATGCACAGAGATACCGTGATGAGATCCTGAGGCCCATTGTTGTGCCATACATCCAACAACATCACCTCATGTTGCAGCAGCATAATGCACGGCCCCATGTTGCAAGGATCTGTACACAATTCTTGGAAGCTGAAAATGTCCCAGTTCTTGCATGGCTGGCATACTCACCGGACATGTCACCCATTGAGCATGTTTGGGATGCTCTGGACCGGTGTATATGACAGTGTGTACCAGTTCCTGCCAATATCCAGCAACTTCGCACAGCCATTGAAGAGGAGTGGACCAACATTCCACAGGCCACAATTGACAACCTGATCAACTCTATGCGAAGGAGGTGTGTTGCACTGCATGAGGTAAATGGTGGTCACACCAGATACTGACTTGTATCCCCCCCCAATAAAACAAAACTGCACCTTTCAGAGTGGCCTTTTATTGTGGGCAGTCTAAGGCACACCTGTGCACTAATCATGGTGTCTAATCAGCATCTTGATATGGCACACCTGTGAGGTGGGATGGATTATTTCAGCAAAGGAGAAGTGATCACTATCACAGATTTAGACTGGTTTGTGAACAATATTTGAGGGAAATGGTGATATTGTGTATGCGGAAAAAGTTTTAGATCTTTGAGTTCATCTCATACAAAATGGGAGCAAAACCAAAAGTGTTGCATTTATATTTTTGTTGAGTGTAGTAAGTAAGAAGTGAGGAGTGGAGACGCCAACTCCTCCAAACTTCCCACAAACTCGGCTCGAAGCTGCAAGTATATAATCACAACTGCAAAGACTTCAGTAACAATGAATGTGCGAACGGCACAAAAGGCTGAGTAAGTTTACCTATGTGGTAAGCTGATAACTCGGCAGAGTTATGATGTCTCTTCCATGCTTTTATGGATGTAGTGAATGATGATGATGATGAACAGCTGCTGACAGCCTACGAGCGCACCTGGAGAAGTCAGAGAGGCCCACCGGCCCGTGCACCCTCTAAGGGCCAAAAAGTGCCTGTGTGGCAGGGCGCCATCTGGTGGTGGCCAGCAATACCTCCTCTTCAGCGGCCCACATAACAATCCGTGAACCAAGTACAAAATGGGGAACCACAAACCATCCACCTCCTGGCGTGAGCGACGCACGGTCACACAGTCATGCATGATGCATCGGCGACTGTGTTCATGCATGCTCGTGCACATACACGAACACAGTGTGAGAAGCTGGAACATGTTGCACCACATTGCGCCACTGATGTGGAAAAAAATAAAATAAAACCAGCTGTATAATTAGTGAAAATCACTGGGTTGACAGCAATAATAAGTAAAAGGGGATGCAATACAGAACCCTGTGGTTAAATAACCCTGGTTAAATAAAAAAATAAATGGCACTTGTGGGATTCGAACCTGCAATTTGCAGAAGCTCAGATTACCAGACGGAACCTTTACCACTTCGCTACAATCACTGTCTTATAACAGGAGCATAAAAATCCTAAAATTAACAAGGAACTTATTTTTTAAAAAAGAGACAAAAGCACCATAATAACTGACAAAACGGCGTTTGTTACGGCGTATTTTTGTCTGTGTTGTAATATAACAGCTTGCGTGCATGCTCACGTCCAGCTGTCAGTCAGTCAGTGGTCAGCTGACATGCGGTAGTGTCCTCAGCAAAGCTATCACACGCGCGTTCAGATGCTAGTTGGTCCACATGAGAGCGTGAGCATCCGTACACACATATACACTGCGTGTTCTCCAGCTGAGGTGCAGGACACAGCGCACTGCGCTGGTCCAGCACAGGACTCCAGGACCTTCAGCCACAGCTGACAATGTTGGATTCATGGGGTGTGTGTGTGTGTGTGTGTGTGTGTTGGTGGTGGTGGGAGGGGATGACACACTTCACAAGCAGTTTGTGTGTGTGTGGGGGGGGGGGTTCGGCATAGTCACACCCATGTGTGTTGCTAGGTGATGCTACACTCATGCACTGAGACATTTTTCACAGACAGGTCCAAAATGATCGCCTGCTCTCTGCTATCATAACAAGTGCGCAAATAGCCCCACCTTTTCTAAGTGTGCAGTGAGCGGTGTTAGATGTTCGTGTGTGACACCTGGAATTTGGCTGAAACCTGCTGAGAGGGGGCTCAAATTAGCACACGCAGGGCATTTGCTGTCTTTCAGCCGCTTGTGTGCGCAAATGTTGTGGCGACAGGTGTACGAGGCGTTTGAGGCGGCTCCGATTTTTCATGAATGGCATGCAGTTCCTCCTTCGTGCGCTAGTCGGCTACAATCATGTTATGTGTGAAGGGGCCCTAAGCATAAACAACATGAACACAGGTGAGACCACAAGAACACATCACACAAGAACACAAGGTGACAAAACAGATATCAAAAGTACGAGGGAAATAAATGCTGAACAAAATCTGAGACATGAAAACATCCAGAACACAAAGTGCAAAAACAACAGTGGAACTAAAAAACAGCATGATAAATGATAACTCAAATTCTGTTCAAATAACAAACCAAGAGGCAAATGCAAACAACTAATATGTTATAGGATATAGAACTCAGTCGTGTGCAAGGTGAAAATCCACGGAGATACATAAAGAAACTGATGAGCAAAAAGCACCAAGGCATGGAGCAAAAACACAAAGACGCAATGAACTTTGAACAAGGCAGTGTAAGAACACAGAGACAGCGGACCCCACCCCCACACTCTGCCACACACACACCCACACATAAGTCTCAGACATGAACCACGGGTGCACACATACACACACAACCTGGACCCACAGAAATGACAGACAAGGAGGAGATACACACACACTGAATTCCAAAAGGGGGCATGGGCAACAGACAAAAAAGTATATGTAGACAAGGACAGGACTGAACACGAATCCAAAAACAAAATGCATGGATCGGGCAAGTGGACACACACACAACAGAGAGGTGCATTGACTGATATGACAGTAGGAATAACACATTGCCTTTATTGTGTTGTTTGAAGATTGTTCTCTTCAGCCCCAGTAACACAGAGTTAAGACGGTCTGTAATTTAGAAGAGTTGCCAACAGCCTCTGTCACAGCCACGTCAACAATACGGTCACCAACTTTCGTGGAAAAAAGTTTCAGCACATATACAAAGACTTTCTTGCAAAAGGCACTGATGCACACATATGCAAGATGGTGGCAACATTGCATGTGATGGCCGTGTGTATGTGGCATGGATTTAAAAGACTGTCTTCCTTTAAACCATCACTCAAATAAAATAGCCCACCGAGCTTTTCTGGCATTAAGTCTTTTAGCCTTATGGAAATATTCTAAATTCTTGTGGTCCGTCAACACCAGGAATGGCATCTGTGCTCCCTCCAACCACTGGTGCCTCTCCTCCAAGGCCACTTTGACCACCAACAGCTCGTGGTCACCCGTGTCCTAATTGCGTTCTGCAGGTGACAGATTCTTGGATAAAAAGACACAAGGGTGTAGCTTACCATGTGAGGGACAAATTTGGGACAGGACAGCCTCTATGCCAAGTTTGGACACATCCACCTCGACAACGAACAGCCGGGATCTGGGAAGACTAACACGGGGGAGGCAGTGAAGTGATTCTTTAGCATCCAAACGCCTAGTTACACTCAGAGGAGCAGTCAAATGACCTGTGGGAAGAGGTAAGATTATGCAAAGGAGAAGTCACTGAACTAAAGTTCCTTGTGAATCTCCTATAGAGGTTGGCGAACCCTAGAAACCCTTAGACCTCTATGTGGGTGCGGGGCACGGCCCAATCTCCCATGGCTGCCACCTTGTCTGGATCCATTTTGATCCCTCCCTCAGTTAACACAAATCCCAGCACACCGAGGACTTGTGAAACTCACATGTCTCTACCTTGACGTACAACTGGTTTTGGAGTAGCTTCGAAAGTACTGTACAGTAGAGGGCTGTATTGGGATTTAGTCCCATGGAACCCAGCGCAAATCTTGCGGGAGCATGCAGTCAGAACCTCACTGCGGGCGGGAGCGGGCGGTTAAAAATTAACACTGCGGGATCAGAAGTGATGAGATGACTCAGTCAACAAAGGAAAATACTGTAAATTATGTGTGTCCACAAGCTACTTACATCTTCAGTAATTTAACAGGAGCAGAGGACATTGTAAGAGTGATGACAGGGAGAGACACAGTGGAGCGCCGTGACTCTCTCTCTCTCTGTGTCACAGCACAGTGAGTTGCTGCATGCCCTTATAAGGGCTGTACTGAACTAAACTGTCACATGAAACTGTTGTGAAAGTGTAGGAACACGGACCCACAACAGGGGGCGCAATGAACGGACAATGGAGGAAGATAAATAACAAGGTTTACTATTGTGAAACAAGCACAATAAGTACAACAATCACAATTTGGGGTCGAATTTGCTGGTGTCGTGTGGGCAGGCTCGAAGGTAGGAGACGCCCGTCTCAGTCGAACCGGAACCACCCCGATCTCCTCTGCCACCGAACCCTGGAAATACTGGAACCGCCAAGTCCCGAATTCCCAGGTGGCCACTGCCTCCGCTCGTCGGATCCGGTACTGCTGGCAGGAGAGAGCAACAACACACAGGTGTGATGCGACAGCACCCAGTAACGGAGAGGGGAGAAGCCGCCTCCACCTCTTGTCAATGCACAACAGGAAGGTGAGTACTTCTCCAAGCAATGAAGCTTCTAGCAGTCAACAATCCTGAAAAGGTTTAACAAATGATTAGCTGGTTAATCAGAATAAGAATGCAGAGATACTACCTCAGTCTTAGGCGATATCTCGGCACTGAGGTGGAGACGCCGTCCTCCTGATATACCTTGGTGCCGAGTAGAAACAGCTGTGTCCAATAATGGGTGACAGCTGTCACCCTGGCTGCTCATCTCAGGTGGCGACGCCCTCTGGTGCCTGGAGCCCGCACTCCAGGCAGGGCGCCCTCTGGTGGTGGTGGGCCAGCAGTACCTCCTCTTCAGCGGCCCACACAACAGAAACTGTCTTTAAACTGAAAACAACCAAATGGTAATGCTATTCCTGATCAGTATGTCAAAAGGCATACATGCCAGGGATTCAACAAAACAAACAATCCCATGAATTTCTTTATTAACAAGCTTAAATGACATGTTTTCTCCCACGGGACAGGAGAATACACAAAATCAGTGCATCTCTATTATTGTGGGCTTAGTGTTTTGCGGGTGCAGGGGGGACTGGACACACCCACTGCGGGATTGGGCTGGACTGTAACACTCATGTTGTGGGTACGGGTGGGAATGGAAGAATATAGTCCTGTACAGGGCTCGACTGTACGAACATGTTGAGATTGAGCGTCCTCATCACCGGAGAAAATCAGGATGTCATTCAAGTAAACGAAAAACAATATTACGGTATGGGAACCACAAGTCAGCTAATTACAACTCCAAGATGCAGGACTGACGAGATGCAAGAGATGAGTAAACAAAATCCAAAGTGATTTAATTATAACTGGCGAACAAAAACCAACCTTCCAACACCTGGTGAGAGAAATCGCTCAGGACTTCAAGACCGACCTCCGCTTTCAGAGCCCTACTGTGATGCTCTGCAGGAGGCCAGCGAGGCTTACCTGGTCGGCAACTTGCGGATCAGCAGCTCGGTGGATCTCTCTCAGCGCCGTGGTGCCGCACCTGTAACGGTGAGGCTTCTTCACACCGACGGTAGCCGGAGCGCTCTCTGGGCGGGTGTGGTAGTGAGCTGGTGGATTTACGATGGTCTGCTTTGTACTGGCCATATCAAAACTCTCTTCAGATCTGCTCTGCCAGGTTTCTGTGCATCACTTAGAAAGCTCGCAACACTCCGCTTGATGCACAATAACTACCGGTAGCTTGTAAAATGACCGACCTGCCTCATTTTTATCACCTCTGTTTGAACAACTGATGACAGCACAAAAAGTTGACCATTGCTGAAGCTTCTGCTGTTGTTCACCAAATGCACATAGCGTGTCACAGTGGCCACCGTGTCGTAATCCAAAATGGCCACAGGGCACAAAAATCACGTAACTGATTTGTCACACGACTCTCTACAGTATAGCTCCAAAGCTCCTACCAGAACTAGGAAAACTCAGAAATGAGTGAAGACTTGCAAAGTACCCATCTGTCGTGGTCCTTTTTTTTCCGGTCATCTCAGGATGTCTTCTTTAGATAACACAAACTAATTGCAAACTAATTGGTTTGCAAGAAAAGGACACAACACTTTGGAATAATTCAGCCTTAAGCAAGATAAAATGCACAGAGTTTTTAAGTTTATTTAAGCCTTCGACACAGAGCTTATACAAACTGAGTCCTCTAGAGAGACTGAATATGTGACGACTGCGCTCATCTATTTATTGGAGACCCGCGGGCATCGCTCCTCCTTCGACTTTTTTATTTATTTTATTCCCAAGACATGATTTTCTATTGGAAGCATCCTCTAGTGAACCCTAAGCAGGTGTTAGGCCATTATTTCAATGTGACAAACGCTCCCATTAAAACTTGAAGGATTTACAACTGATTTAAAAAAAAAAAACCCTTCTGCCACAGGTGCAGCTGGCCTGAGGCCCACTGCACCTGGCCTGCGGGAAAGTACCTAAGAGGCCTTGGAAAGCACCTAAGAGGCCTTGGAAAGTACCTGACAGACCGAATGACTAATAGAGCCCTTTTTTGGGTTGAACACCTGCTAGTTCAGCCAGAGGACATATAGTTCTGATCAGGACACTTGATAGTTCATCATAGTTCAAATAAGGACCTAAAAAGTCTTCTACAGTCCCTCCTCTGGGACTCGAAAGAGTCCCATTACATCAACTATACTCTTGGGCTGTTTACTGACAAGACGTCCTCATTTGTGTATTGCAATAAAAAAGAAAAACACATCACTCGAATTACTGATAACTCTGGTGCGGATATGAATATAAGTGATACTTCACACGGTAAATATATTTAAGTTTAAGTGCAGGTGAACCTACATACTAAGGCACAAGGTGATCAATTAGCTGGATTATATCAACGCAAGGTGACATTCAAACATTGAGTTTTGGTGTAATTCAAGGCACTTAAAATGGCCACATAAAACAAGTTACAGCAACCTCTTAATCATGGCAAAGTAAAGGCATTACATTGACATTAGTGCAACCAATCATCTTCTGGCATCTATTGTCTCACTCAACCAGAGGCTCCAACCCATTATACTTGGTTCTCCATATTATTTTGTTAAAGCGTCACACATTTATTATTTAAATGCATCAAATAACCCCTACATTACCACTATTTAGTCAACCAATCAAGAAACTATTCTAAGGTTAGCGCAGCTATATCTAGTTAAATGATAAACACAATAAATGGTTTCCCTTCATGTCCGTCCTTAAGTCATTTGCCTTAATCAATCATATAATGGTTTTCATTATAGGCCATTTCTCAACATTTTCCACTTTGTTTTTCTTCTTTTTCAGCTTGTTTTCTAATGCCCTTTTTGGCCAGATGCCAAATTTAGGCGATGCATGTCTCTTGAGGCATGCTATAATTTAAGAAAAAGGGGTCCCTATGGTGCATCTTTACTACTAAATCTCCAAACACGCCGTGTAAGGGTCCCCTTTTTATAACTTTGCAATGTGATATCTATGTGTATGCATTTAGCTTTATCTGTGTTACGCAGATGATGGTAAGGACAGACATTTACCCGACCTTCGTTACTAATATATATCCTTCTTTGTTTTTTTATTTACACTCGGATTTCTGAAACCAGTCCGCAATTCAAACTCAAGAACCAAGATCATCGTCCTTTTCAGTGCCATTACATCAGTCCGCGCTCCTCAGCATTTACTCAGCGTCTGAAGTTTTGGGAAAAGTTGGAGAATATGGGGAGGTTGGCCTTTCAGGGGTAGTGGGGGGAGGATCAGGAATTTTGGCTTTCAGACAGTCGCGCAGTTCTCTGATGGATCTTTCCAGCTCCTTGTGCTGCTTGGCCAGGTTGTACAGGGCCCCCAGAGAATTCTTGCCCACATTCAGGGTGGTGGTGGCCAACCCTAGGTGTTCCCTCTCCATATGCTCCATCATGCTGGCTAGCATGTCCATACTAGACTGAAGACCACACAGTTGAGTATGGAGGCCCTCCTGAGCACAAGAGATGTTGGCATTGTCACGGTGTATCCTTAACAGGTATGCAGCTGTCTGACTCAGCTGTGGCATGATTTCCTCAAATAGCCCATGGGGAATGTGATTTGTGAGGGGCAGGAGCTGCTCCAAGGTTTTTGGAGCAGACTCTTGTGGAAGACGAAGCTCTCGAGCCAAGATTGCCATGTCCAGTGGGGTGACCATGACCAGATTAAGGTTGTGCAGTCCAGGGGACAGGAAGTACAAGGGGGAAGGCATTTCGTGTGTGGTGGGAGTATTGTTGATGTTGCATGGGCAAGTGGTTGGGACACTCTGGGCATTTAGCAGCCTGTACAAAGCTCCCCTCTGTCCTGGTGGGTGAGTTCGGCTAAGGTCCACCCCTGCTGATCCTCCTCCAGAGGCACTGGGCTGATCGGAATATCTCTCCTGCCTTGGGGGTGAAAAGCTGGGGACAGGTCCTAGCAGTGAATTGGGTCTAGGATGCACTCGGGCGGTTGCTGCATATGGCCGACCTTGGCTGCCTCCCCTGGAGGGTATCGTTGCCACTGGCAACTTCAGATGATCGTGGAGTCCTCGGGCCGACTCTTGCTGCAGGCAGATTCTGTGAAGCCGTCATCGCCAGGTGCTGGAACGTTGAAGATCCTTCTGTTGCCAACTGGTTTAGCTGCTGGATGGATGGCGGCTGTGGCGACCAATCATGGCTTGACCGTCCCTCCTGTATATCCTCTTCTCCAAACAGTTCTGAGAGTCCAATCAGACTTGATAGAGGCAGATCAGGCATAGGTCCCTGATCAGGGGAGTCTGGTCTCTCAGCCATACTCCTGTGTCCTATTAATATACATATACATTCATTATTACAGCTCCATGTCATTCTTTCAGATACTGTCTATCCTATCCCTCATTGTTGTGGGTGCATGTGTGTGAATGTAAATGTGCGTGCATGTCTTCTTCCTCATCTACAATATCACCAAGCATGGTCCATCCCAGTCCTCCCTATCTGGGGTATACGCCACAATATTAGGTAGCTGGGGGCTGCCGGGGAGGATAATTGGTATTTCATCCATTTCCATATATTCTGGTTCTCTGTCTATTTCGTTTGTGCTTTCTTCTAGGGCTCGGACGGCTAACAGTGGGAGCTGTCTTACTGTGGATGAAATCAATTTATTGACCAGAAATTTTATCAAGGGAATACCACAACATATTACCAGCAAGACCGCCACCCCTGTTAGTGCCAAGACTACACATATCTGATATAACCAGTCTTTCCATGATATCCACCCTCTCCTTAGAGCCCCAAATAGTGTAAATAGTGGGCCAATATTCACTCCATTCCCTACGATGTATCCAGAATCATCAGTTTCATTTCTCCCTCCTATGGAGTTACTTAATAGTTCCTGTTGCATCTCTTCAAGTGTGATTAAGAGCTCTGTCAAATTTCCGTCTTCCCCTGTACGCATGGGAATAGCTGTGCAACATTCGGTGGCTTTGATCATAATACAAACTCCTTGTTCATCAGCCATCATCATCTCGATAGCTAATCTATTTTGCATTGTCATTAGCGAGGTGGCGTGCAGTTGTTCGGTTAAGGCTCCTACAGCTGCCAATGTCCAATTCAAATATCTTTGTTGATTATACCACAAGTAATTAATCCACTGCACCTCCTGGAACCTAGAACAGACTTTTGGAGTAACCCCGAACAGAGCCAATGCCCATCCCCATTTATCCCCGTCTTCATCTGCTTTGACTCTGCTACTGTCTATGGCTTCTAATTGTTGAGGTATCCCTTCTGGTATCCCGTTTCTTACTGTGACGTTGTAGTCTGTTTTAAATGTCATTATTCCTCTTTTCTTACGAAGTTTCTGTGGCATGGGTTGTATTGAATTTGGCATTTCAATTACTGTTATTGCTCCTGTGAGCATCACAGGAGCACAAAGGCCTTTCCAATTAGGGGACAGCGATGACAGGAGTTTCCTTTTTGTCCGCATATCCAAAAGATGTCAGCCAAGGGTACCGTTCCCTTAGCTAAATTTGGAGTAGATACCCATGAAGCATGGGTGAGATTCAGTCCAATTACAGACCCCCTGTGGCCGGTACTATTTGTTCACACTGTATGCCTGCTGCTGGCAGGGTGTGACATACGGTAATGTTCCATGATGCTTTGGCTGGTTTATATTCTTGCTGCTTTTGCATACACTGTATGTGGTGTTTTGATTGGGTCGTCCCTACCTGCCAATCGCTTATGTATTGTGCTACTAATCCTTTAGCTATACAAACTGGGTGTATCATCCCTTTCTCTATTTTAATCATAGGTGGAACGGTTCCTTCTGTACTTAGGGGCACTGGACAAAGTTTACTGTCGGCAGCATATTTTTCATCACCTACTGCCATTTTCATAACACATTGTGTATAGCATTCTGCTTGGTCTGAGTTATGTTGGGGGCTCCTATAACAGTCGTTGATATCAGGTAGGGGTTTAGCCTGAGGTATCACACCCTTCCGGTGACAGGCTATGCAAGGCTTTTCACTGATCTGTCTAGCCGAAAATTTCAACCATTGGTAAAATAAATTGGTCTTCAACCCTTGTGTGCGGGCTAGGTCTGTAATGGGATCCCATCTCCCTAAGTGACTGCTTGTTTCTAGGCTTCTAATTGTCCTCTCTTTCCTTGGTTTGATTTTTACCCATTTTGTGGCTTCATGTACTGTAACAGTTATGTCTTGCTTGGTTTCCCTGCATCCTCTTTTATCACAAATTACCTCTATGTTGAGTGTTCCCTCCTCTTCACATTTGATGCTAATGGCTTCGCCTAATATGTAATCCCCCAGCTTTCCCTGTATTCCTATGTTCTTGTAGGCTTTTGATTTAATGTATACCAAATTATATGTTTTTCCTGTGTTTAGAATGCCTTGTTTAGTTGCTATTGCGGCCATGGCCACGGCACAGTCCGTTGTATGTTTTGGACGTCTATTTTCTCCCATACTAACCACCAGTAGCATTGTCAATCCCTTGAATAGTTCCTTAATCATTGTTCTGGTGACTGTTGAGATGTGCTACTAGATGTGCTACTGAGTGAGCCATCGCTAGATGAGCTGTCACTAGGGATGTGTGGTGTATCTGTGCTTTGTCTGGGTTGTACTTCCTGTGGTTCTTCTGTTGGTAAATCTACTGAGTTGCTGTCCGAGTCTGATGTCTCCTGTGGCCTGTCTATCTGTCGGTCTGTATCTCTGTCTGTCTGTCGGCCTGCGTCTCCAGTTGTTTCTGAGTCTGCATCTGAGTCTGTCGCTGCTCTATCTGGCAGGGATCCACTACTCTCTGAAGCTGTGCGTCGTCTTTGTTCAATCAGTCTCTGTGAGCGCCTTGGCTGGTGTTCGCCTGGCTGCAGGGAGGTGTGGCCTTCCCTCGGTGCTGCTTCTGGCTGCAGGGAGGCGTGGCCGTCCCTCGGTGCTGCTGTAGGGTCTCTGGCTTCTCTTGCTTCCCCCCTTGGCCCGGCGGCTCTGCCAAGACGAGCTTGCCGAGGCCGCAGGGGCGCTGGGCCACCAACCCTACAGCAGTGGTTTAAATGAAACCAAGTGTCCTTACCGTCTACTTTGACTGCTGTACGTGAGGCAAGAATAACTTTAAAAGGACCTTCTCGGCGGGGCCTGTCCCACTTCTTTTTGAACACTTTGACGTAAACCAGATCACCAGGCTGGATGCTCTGATTTTCAAGTGGAATCTCTGCTTCTCTGTCTTCTGTAGCACCTTTGACCTGCAAAAAGATAGTTTTGTGTATTTGGGTTAACTGTCTCAGATAATTATGCCATTCGTCTTGTAGCTGCTCAAGCGATGGTCCTTCGTAGGGTCCTCTCAGGTATGGAATAGGCATCGGCCGACCTGTAAGAGCTTCAAATGGTGTCAAATGGGTTAGTTGGTTAGTTTGTGAGCGCATTGACAATAAAGCAAGTGGCAACACATCCAGCCAGGTTAGTTTGCCATTGCTGTCTGCTATGATTTTTGCTAGTTTGTTCTTTAAAATGCCATTAGCCCGTTCCACCGCCCCATTTGATTGGGGGTGATAAACACACCCAAATTTCTGTTTGATACCCAATTGTTTGAATATTTCTTGTGTAACCTTGGCTACAAATGCCCTACCGTTGTCAGATGAGATAGTATCTGGAATGCCAAATCTTGGAAAGACGTCTCGGCACAGGAATTTGGCTACCGTTTTATGGTCTTGATTTGCAGAGGCTACTGCCTCAATCCATCGGCTGAACCTGCATATCACTACCAAAACATATCTCATTCGTTTAACTCGGTTTTCAGCTCCCATGTCTATGAAATCCATCATAAGATGTCTGAATGGCCTATCAGGGACCGGAATGTGGGCTAAAGGGGCTGTGAATGATTTCCGGACATTGTACTGTGCACATACCTCATACTCATTCAACAAACGGTCCACTGTAGCTGCCATATATGGTGACCACCAGACAGCTTTTAGTTTGTTCATAATTTGGACTCGCGAACAATGATCGGGTCCGTGGGCCCAAATGATTGCATGTCGTAATAAATTGGTGGGTAACACAAAATGTTCATGACTACTGTGCCACAGCTTGTCCGCTGGCCCCTGACTGCGTGTCTCAATAGCGCCTCGTTTAACCCACATTCGTTTTTCTCCACTGGCCCTACTTTGAGCCACTATCAGTGCGTCAAGTGAAACCAGTGGGGCACAATCTTGGATGGTTAACAGGGGAAACATATTTTCCCCTTGTGCTCCTTTGCGAGCTGCGTCATCTGTTAGGTTGTTACCTTGAGCTATGATGTTATTATTCTTTTGATGACCTGCACATTTAATGATGGCTACCTCAGACGGTAATTGGAGAGCTTGTAACAGTTGGGAAATCGCTTCTCCATGAGTGGCAGGGGTGCCATCTGCTCTCAGGAATCCCCTTTGTTTCCAAATGTTTGCATGTACATGACATACGCCATAAGTGTAGGCTGAGTCTGTGTAGATATTAACACGTTGATCTTTAGCTATCTGGCAAGCCATAGTTAAGGCTTTGATTTCTGCCAGTTGGGCTGAACAAGGCTGATCAATTCCTTGGGACTCCAGTAATTCAAAGGTCTCGCCATCCGTGTTTAGTTTAACAATCCCCATACCCGCATGCAATCCCGCGGCATCCCGAAAGCATGAGCCGTCCACGAACAGGGTTAGATCTGCATCTATGGCGTGATTATACAAATGTTCTATACCATGGGTTGCACAGGGCGGACCTTGTTTTCCATGTCCATAAGCACCATAATGTTGGTGAGTGCTTCGTCAGGAAAGTGTATTTGCAGTCCTTGATGGGTACACACTATCTGGGTTTGTAGCTTACATAAAATGTCTCTTCCCAGCAAATTCACAGGTGTATTTTGTGAGTATAACAGGGGTGCTTCAATTGTTTTTCCTGCAGTCGTTACAGGAAGTGGGCGTGTAAAAGGTATTATTTGAGTTTTCCCAGAGAAGCCGATGGTCTTAATTACAGACCCAGAGAGGGGGAGATGAGCGCCCATTTTCCCTATGCAAGAGTATGTTGCCCCTGTATCCACCATGAAAGGGAAATCTCTGTTTTGTATATTAACGGTGACGGTTGGCTCTTCCTTAGGTATCATAGAAATAGCCAATGCCACTGTTTCCCCCTCTGTCTTCTCTAGGCCCCCCTATTGCCAATAGGCAGAGGGTCCAACCCAAGGTCGGGCTGGACAATTTCTCATTCGATGTCCAGGTTGTCCACAGCTCCAACACTCATTAGAGGGTTGATCCCCTATTGGGGGTGTTGGTCCCATAGGCGGTCCCGCTTGACTGTTCCTGGGAGCTGAGTTTTGGAATCTGCTTCCAAATGAAGGTTGGCGAGATCCTCTTCGCCACCCTCCTCTTTGACCTTGAAAGTTCCGTGACTCTCCTCTCCATCCATGACTGTAGGTGGGTCCATTCCCGGGTGTGCCAGTGCTATGGTAGTGATAGTGATGCTCCACTGGTGCTGAGACTTCTCCTGCAGGAGTGCTCCCTGCTGCTCCTTGGGGGTTCTGTGTGGCTGTTACCACAGGTGCCTGTATGGTGGCAGCAGTGTTTGCCGTAGGGCCCGTGCTTGCTGGCTCAGAAGGAACAGGGGTCATCATTGGTGCCGGGGTCTTTGTTTTTTCTTTCTTGCCTTTGGTTAGTTCTCCCAACTGCATCTGCACCAATTTTTTCGTCAGGAATTTTACTGCATCTTCTTCTTTTTGTTTTTCTTTCTTGTAGATTTCAAGATGGTGACAAGAGTATAAAGCCCAATTCATTTTCAATAGTCCCACGACTCCATCTAGGGCTTTCTGAACCTCATCTGGTAGAGCCTTTTTTACAGTTATTTTAAACAGGATTTCAGTTGCTGGAGAATGGTTCCATGCATTTCCTGTTTCCTCCGCCCATCTCTTCTGGAATCGGTGCAGGAACTTCTTTGGGCACTCTTCAGGTGTCCACTCCTCATCATCCAATTTAGAGGGATCCAAGACCTCAGGGTACTTTCTTCTCAGTCCTTCCCACATGGAGTTTCTATAGCGATTAAAGGGGACTTCATCATGTTGATTAGTGCCCATCATCTGCGTTAGTCCAACCTTTTCTGCTAATTCTTCAGTGTCATGTTTTCCCATTACATGCATTAGCAAGGCTTTTATGTCACCTAAAGACAAGGTTACCCCTGCAGTGCCTTCTTCTAAGGCAGTTATCCATCTCCCAGCTCCTTGGGTGATGTCTGGCAGCCTGTTGGCCAGCCCCACCATGTCTGTCCAGCTCCATGGGGTATACACATGATGACCATTCCTGACCACCAGTGGGCATATGAGGTCTTCGTCCTCCTCTTCTTTTGTGGGGGCTCCATACTGTCTTCCAGATCGAGTGCGACTGACTGGCCCCAGGCAGTCCATCCAGTTGGTTATATCTTGTTCTAAAGCCGATATGTCTTTGGCTACACATAGTTGTCTTTGCACTCTCAATGACGACCTCACCAGAAATCTTCCGGGTGGGTGGCTCTATAATGTGATTCCCTCGATTGGGCGTTGATTGTTGTAATGTTCTTCTTTCCTCGGCGTCCCTATGTCTTTGTATTCTTTCCTCCGCTAGCCGAAGTTGCTCAGCTAGTTCTTCATTACCTTTTCTGGCTAGATCCAGTGTGTCACAGAAGCTCTTGTGCCACTCTTTGGAGCCTCTATAGCCTGAGAAGGTCCAGTCGGCTGACTTATGGTGGGAGGGGACGGTTTTCAGTGGACCTCGGGGCGCAGGTGGAGACTTCAGGTCTTTCTCTCTATCTTCGTCTACCTCAGTGTTACTGTTATATGTGGCTCCCCCTACTGGTCGTGATGGGAAACCACTTACTTCTGGACTTGGAGACCTTGTATGATCCATTTGACAGATCGAGGACCTGTCTCCTTGTGGCTCCCGAGCTTTTAGTGTCAGTGTGAATTTGCCCTCCACATCCATGCCTTGGTCGTCTTCATGAGTTCCTAATACAAATTGTCCAGCTGTCCTTCCCATATCATGACGTTTGTATGGGAGTGGCTCTGCTTCCCAGCTCGGTGCACTGGCTTTAGTCTCTTTGGATCTTTCCTCTGTCATTTTTTCTCTTTTCTGCTGTAGCCTCTGCGCTTCCTGCTTGAACAAGGCCAAAACTTCTTTTTCTTCAGTGCGTTTTTTGTTGTTATTCACGTTCTTCTGCTGATCTTTAATTTCTTTTTTCTGTATTTCTACCGCAACTGCTTCACACATCACCAGATCAAATGATCCCTCCAAAGGCCATTGCCTGCCCCCGTGTGACCTTTTGTGCCACTTTCTCATACATTGGTTGGCTTTAGTGCGTTTTCCTGGATATTTTCTTAGTACTAAGTCTAGCGGGGTACTTTCCCGACCTTGACCTTGAGAGTTACCCATGTAACCCTGACAAACGCTATGTGAGATGTTTCTATGGTGCTCTGGTAGTCCCTCAGGGGCTGTCCTGATCCGGACCAATAACTTGCCGGCTGTAACACCTGTTTTGTATTTTAAACTCTTAAAAGGATTAAATTTCCAACTGTTTTGCCCGTCTTCTTTTTCTTTAACTAAATATGAAAATTTACCTGTTTCCCACTGAACCTTCCTTGGGACCACAGTCAGAGTCAACCTAGGAAACAGTTCTTCACCTGGATCGGTTGGTAGTGTTATTAAATGATTTAATGGTATGCTAATTTCTTTATTAGGATCAGCACAAAGCAGCTCCAGCCATGGGGTTAAACCCTGATGCCACAGACGTCTTATCAGCAGCTCCCAATTAATTAGAGGGAATTGTTCTTTCTTTTGCTTCAGATTGATTACCTTAGTAATCTGCCATAATTTCTGATTGATCTCTTGTTCGTCCTGCCAATGTTCTGCTCCTACACTGTCAAAATAGGTCCTTTCCAGCCAAAAATGTGTCCTGATTCCCTGGGTTTCGATGTCTCCGTCAGTCAAGTAATGTTCTGGGAGTATTATTTCATCATCACTTAAGTCTCCCATCAATGACTGTCCCAAGCATTGATCAGTCTGTCAGCTTTTTCACTATAATCTAAGCTTTAACTCTTTTGATTTATAACCAACTTTATTTCTTTAATCCTCTTACAACCCTAACACTTCCTAATGTCTTTGCTCCCGACTTTCTATTTTCCTTCTAATTTCTCACTTTCCGCTTCTCTTATCTTTTTCTGCTATGTTTGTTTATTAGTTTTCTCTCTTTGAAATAATATCTACCTTCTCTGTATTTACATAGCAGTCTCTTCTCCTGTCTTTTTTTTTTTTTTTCCACTGTCTCTGTTTTCTCACTTTCCTCTTTGCCCGTCATGCACCTCCCAAGTCCTTCTGTTGGGTCTAAACGTCTCCTCCTCCTCGTACTCTTCACATTAATCTTGTATATCAGCCAGCCTGCAAGCCCTCACAGATTGCCTGCAACTCCCCGCTTACTCTCCGCTCTCCCACACAACAATCTTCAAAAGCTTTATACACAAAAATTATTAAAAACATATTTCTATATATCTCTATCTAGACTTCTGCCACTTTTCACTCCGTGGCCCCAAACAACCCCCTTTTATTAATCACTTAACATCAATGTGTTCTGTTTGAGTATGTATCTCTTCTTCACGTTAGACAGCTCTCCGCCGCTGCCAGCAACTCATATATTATTTTTAACAAGCTCCTCTTTGAGCGTACAATATTTCATTTACTTCTACGCCTTACCGCGCCTCGCGTGCGTATCCTGTGCTTAATATATTATTTTTAACAAGCTCCTCTCTGAGCATACAATATTTCATTTACTTCTACGCCTTACCGCGCCTCGCGTGCGTATCCTGTGCTTTTATGCACTTTCTTCTCACTTGTCCTACGCTCTCCAAGCGTACATTATATCTACTTTTTTCACTTACTGAGCTCCTCGTGAGCTTAATGTGCCTTTGCACTGAAAATACTCTCTTTTTCCAATTCTTTTCTTATAAAATAAAACTCATATTACTGTGTACTTAATTACTTATTCTTCTCCCATGCCCCACAAGCGTGTATTTGGTGCCTTACTGCACTATTTTCTGCTTCATTAATTCTCATGTATTCTGCACTAACTCTTCATTTCATTTTTTTTATAGTTTTTCTCTTTTCTTAAAAAATGACGTCCTTTATTGAGCTCTTTTTACTTACTGTGAGCTGTGCTTCTTTGCACTTTTTCTCTTTAAATCTCTTTATCACGTACGGTATTTCTATTGCACCCCCTCAGGTGCTTATCTTGTGCTTCTTCTGCAATTATTCTCTCTTAAACTCTTTTTTCTCACTTATTTTACTTCAGTCTCTTTTTTCTTTAAATAACCTTGTATTACCTTGTACCTATTTGTCAGTATACTCCCCTAAACTAACCCCTACAGCGCATGCTATCAGCCGGCACGTTAGTAACGAATTTCAACACCAATTATTCCCCAAGCATCAAGGTTAGTTCTCCATGCACTCTTTTCTGTACCAGAGTTCATGAACATTCCTGACCTTTCACTCACACAGACATTCTTTTTCCCGGGAACACACACACCTTCTGAGCATTTTATCTACAAGGCCTGATAATTTTCAATCTTATCTTTTTAGTCTCTTGTCAATTTTCTTAGTCCAGGTTCTTTTGGGTAAGAGGCAATTAAAAATATCACCTGTCAACTTGGGCGGAAATCCCCACTCACTCCTCCAGATCGTGCAGAAGTTATAAAAGGTTTCTGCTTACCTTTTAGTCGTGATCACTGTTATTTATGGTCTGGAGGGATGAGCTGGACCGTCCCAGGCTGCCGGAATGCCCCTGGACCCCCCTGGCTGGCTCGCCAAGTTCTGTCGTGGTCCTTTTTTTTCCGGTCGTCTCAGGATGTCTTCTTTAGATAACACAAACTAATTGCAAGTGGTTTGCAAGAAAAGGACACAACACTTTGGAATAATTCAGCCTTAAGCAAGATAAAATCCACAGAGTTTTTAAGTTTATTTAAGCCTTCGACACAGAGCTTATACAAACTGAGTCCTCTAGAGAGACTGAATATGTGACGACCGCGCTCATCTATGTATTGGAGACCCGCGGGCATCGCTCCTCCTTCGACTTTTTTATTTATTTTATTCCCAAGACATGGTTTTCTATTGGAAGCGTCCTCTAGTGAACCCTAAGCAGGTGTTAGGCCATTATTTCAATGTGACAAACGCTCCCATTAAAACTTGAAGGATTTACAACTGATTTTTAAAAAAAAAACCTTCTGCCACAGGTGCAGCTGGCCTGAGGCCCACTGCACCTGGCCTGCGGGAAAGTACCTAAGAGGCCTTGGAAAGCACCTAAGAGGCCTTGGAAAGTACCTGACAGACCGAATGACTAATAGAGCCCTTTTTTGAGTTGAACACCTGCTAGTTCAGCCAGAGGACATATAGTTCAGATCAGGTCACTTGATAGTTCATCATAGTTCAAATAAGGACCTAAAAAGTCTTCTACACATCCTTCGGATGGTGAAGAAAGAGTGTACTCATCGTGAGTCACTGACCCGGGAAAGTGTGCAGCAGTATACTGAGATGTATACGTAAACATATTAGCTTCCAAAAGAAAGCTTTCAAAGCATTTTGAAGTAGCTGCTATAACAGACACACTGAGCCCTTATTTAAGAAGGTTAAAGTTCATGTTTTTAAGTCCAAATAATGAAATCACTGACTCTGTAGTGTAATTAAAATGGATGTAACTTTTAATTTTTTTCTGATTATGTTATGAAGTTGTCAGCAGCTGGTCTGCTCAATGTGTCAGCCTGATCCCGTCAGATCTCAGAAGCTAAGCAGTGCAGGATCTGGTTAGTACTTGGATGGGAGACCTCTTTGGAACACCAGCGGCTGTGTGTTTCTCCAGATAGCACTGGGGTTGCGTCAGGAAGGGCATCCGGCGTAAAATTTGTGCCAAGTACCAGTGCGGATCTGGCTGTATACGCTGTGGCGACCACAAAAAAAAAAAAACGGAGCAACCGAATGGACAACAACATGTTACAAAGTTGTCAATAACATTTATCTATCTATCACAACACCAGAGGCTGTAAAAGACATTTGCAGTAGTAACAGCGCCACTTAGTGTATCCTGAAGTATGATGCCAATGACAGATTCTAATAAATTATGAGAATGCACGAAAAACTGGAAAGAACATGTAATAAAAACATGCTGACATTTGTTTGCAATAATTAAGAAGCTATTCTTTCACAAAACTATATATTTTTATGCATTTTTTGGCAGGGGTCCTGCCCGAGCGCTATTTTCAGCGTCAAAATTGGGCTCATAGCATCCAAACCATAATAACTGGTGCAAATGTGATGGCAGATTTTGAATCTGTGGATGTTTTTGCCCTAGAAAACATCTTCAGATAATTTTTAATGACCTACCTTGATGAAATATGGATGAACAAAGCAGTGCTCAGTGACAATGCATTGAATGTCATACATGGAAGCTGGATGCATTCATACTCGCTTGGCGAAAATGCCATCTGGTGGAAATTGGCGGTATATCACAGATTGGCGGTTCTAATTACCCGCAAAATATGGGCAATTAAGGGAATTTCTGAAAGAGACATGATGTGTGTCTGTAACTACACAGGATATGGGAAGATCAAGAGCGTAGAGATGATATGTGAGGTGAGCAGGTCCAGAGAACATTGAGGACAAAAAAAATGGGACCTCCACACTTAGAATATAGATTGAACAAGTTGATGCAGTAATGTGCCATAAATACTCCTATTGTACCATTTGAATTGATACTGAGAATTATTATCACTTACTGAGGCATTGCTGGGCCGGTAGCACAGATTTACATTTACGCTACCTGTCCGTACCTGCCCACAGTAATGGGCGAATATCCCAGTACCCGCCCGCTGTGCATAAAGTGATGACATCATGCGCAACCCAAGAACTGTCCGCAGACGGTAACATGACAAGGCGAGAAGTGTCTTGGTCCCAATATGGATATTCTGTGATGATTTTATCATGGATAGTCCGACAATGAAAAGCAACCAGCTTGATGAGGACGCCCTGCCGAATTTGGAGAGCAGTGCGGTACCAGGCAACACGACAAAATTTAAAGTGAGCCAACTTTTTATGTACGCATTTGCTGGGTGTCGTGAGTTTTGAAATGACATTAAATATTAATGTGATTCCACGTGTTGTGTATCTCAGTAAGTGATAATAATGCAAATAACATGCAGTTGTCGTGCGGTATGCATTTTCAGAGTCTCTCTGTCCATGTCCGGTTGCCCAAAATGACAGATATTCACCTTTGTCTAACTCGGGTGAATATTGGTCATTTTGGGCAACTGGGCATGGACGGAGGGACTCTGAAAATGCATACCGCCCTCCAAAAGCATGTTATTGTATTAGTATTATTTTTGAGTTCTTTGAATTGTCATTCACTGTGTACTTCTGAACCACAATGTATGTTTTTTGGATTAAAGGGTGGTAGCACAATACAAGTTGTGTGAAAAGACGGGTGGAACGATTGACCTGACCCAACAAAAAATGAAATTTTTTGGAGATTTTTTTGGTGGGTAAATACACCTGAAAATGCACCAGAATGCATCTGAGATCTCAAATTTTTCTGGGAGAGAACCCCCATACAACACCGCCCCCTCCCCCAACAGTGGCCTCAGGCCTTTGGCGCTTGGCAAAAATTTTCAGTTTTTTTTTTCCATGCCCCACTTTCATCACTGTTTCTACAGTTAAAGGAAAATTGATAAAATACAGCTGGGAAAATAGACTGTGCTATAAAATAAAGATTGATGCGTATCAATGAAAATAAGGAGCTCTTATAACTGAAATATCTGCCTCCGAAAGTCAGTATTTAATGAGAATTCATTCATCATGGACAATTTCATAGCCACCATTGACACAATTTTAACCAATCAGAAGAAATCCACCGGATCGCTTGCAGAATGCTGTGACGTACCATGGGCACATGCTACACATGGTGAACACACGCTGATGTAAATACCATCATTTCCGGACTATAAGCCGATACTTTTTCTCACGCTTTCAACACTGCAGGCTTAAACAATGATGCGGCTAATATAAGGATTTTTACAGGCTTTCTCATAAGTCAAAATACAACAGCAATCCCAGTGAAGTTGGGACGTTGTGTAAAATGCAAATAAAAACAGAATACAACATTGATTTGCAAATCTTCTTCAAACTATATTCAATTGAATACATCACAAAGACAAGATATTTAATGTTCAAACTGATAAACTTTATTGTTTTTGTGCAAATATTTGCTCATTTTGAAATGGATGCCTGCAAGACGTTTCAAAAAAGTTGGGACAGCGGTATGTTTACCACTGTGTTACATCACCTTTCCTTCTAACAACACTCAATAAGCGAACTGAGGACAGTAATTGTTGAAGCTTTGTAGGTGCAATTTTTTTTCCAATTCTTGCTTAATGTACGATTTCAGTTGTTCAACAGTCTGGGGGCTCCGCTGTCGTATTTTGTGCTTCATAATGTGCCACATTTTCAGTGGGCGACAGGTCTGGACTGCAGCCAGGCCAGTCTAGTACCCGCACTCTTTTACTACGAAGCCACGCTGTTGTAACACGTACAGAATGTGGCTTGGCATTGTCTTGCTGAAATAAGCAGGGACGTCCCTGAAAAAGACGTTGCTTGGATGGCAGCATGTGTTGCTCCAAAACCTGGATGTACCTTTCAGCATTGATGGTGCCATCACAGTGCCATGGGCACTAACACACCCCCATACCATCACAAATGCTGGCTTTTGAACTTTGCGCTGGTAACAATCCGGATGGTCTTTTTCCTCTTTTGTCCAGAGGACATGATGTCCATGATTTACAAAAACAATTCGAAATGTGGACTCATTAGACCACAGCACACTTTTCCACTTTGTGTCTGTTCATTTCAAATGAGCTCGGGCCCAGAGAAGGAGGCGGCGTTCCTGGATGTTGTTGATGTATGGCTTTCGCTTTGCATGGTAGAGTTTTAACTTGCACTTGTAGATGTAGCGACAAACTGTGTTAACTGACAATGATTTTCTGAAGTGTTCCTGAGCCCACGCGGTAAGATCGTTTACACAATGATGTCGGTTTTTAATGCAGTGCTGCCTGAGGGATCGAAAGTCACGGGCCTTCAATGTTGGTTTTTGGCCTTGCCTCTTACATGGAGAAAGTTCTTCAGATTCTCTGAATCTTCTGATTATATTATGGACTGTAGATGATGGAATCAATAAATTCCTTGCAATTGAACATTGAGAAACATTGTTCTTAAACTGTTGGACTATTTTTTTCATGCAGTTGTTCACAAAGTGGTGATCGTCACCCCATCTTTGCTTGTGAACGGGTGAGACTTTTGGGGATGCTCCTTTTATACCCAATCATGAGTGTCCTCAGTTCCCAAATGCTTATTGAGTGTTGTTTGAAGGAAAGGTGATGTAACACAGTGGTAAACATATCACTGTCCCAGGTTTTTTGAAACGTGTTGCAGGCATCCATTTCAAAATGAGCAAATATTTGCACAAAAACAATAAAGTTTGTCAGTTTGAACATTAAATATTTTGTCTTTGTGGTGTACAGTGGTCCCTCGCTATAACACGGTTCACCTTTCGCGGTGTTGCAGTTTCATGTATTTTTTAGTGCAATTTTGCATGCTTCTTTTTTTTTTTTTTAACAGTGCATTGTGTTCTGCGTCCTTATCAGGTAGGCCGGTCGCTGCACCGATCGGGATCACCGCGATTGCTCTCACTGCCTCCGAAGCGCTTCCGTAGCTCCGAATTAGCGGTGTTTCACCTTGCGTGGCATGATGCTATTGTAGACTATAAGCATGCACTATTGACTACAAAGTGGGTCTACTATTCTGATTTGATCAATAAGAACAAGCACAACTCAAAATTTTTGTTTGACACGGTAGCATTTTTTGTCCATGGATGGCCACGTTAGTCACTCTCCATTTGTAGCTCAGGACTTCTTGGATTATTTCAAGAAGAAAATAGAAGACATCAGATTGAGCATGCCTTGGCTCAACCATTGCACCCTTCTATGGAGGTGGGTGTTATCACTGAGGTGATACCTATATTTACAGAATTTGATACTATTTAACTGGATGCGCTGACGAAACTTGTGACCTCTACAAAAAGCACAACCTGCTTATTTGATCCTATACCATCAAAACTGTTTAAGGACCTATGGCCCATTCTTGGTACGATCGTGCTGCAAATTGTTAATCTTTCACTAAGCTCTGGATTGATATCAAATCTGTCATTCTGCTCTAAAATTCTGGAAAAAGTGGTTTCACTGCAGCTTGTAGACCATCTTACTGAGAATGATCTATTTGAGCCACTGCAGTCTGCTTTTAGAAAACATCACTCCACAGAGACAGCGCTTACCAGAGTAGTGAATGATTTTCTGTGCACAATGGATTTGGACACCACTATGGTTTTGGTACTTTTAGTGCTCTTAGTATTGTGAAAGTGTAGGAACATGGACCCACAACAGGGGGCGTAAAAGAACGGGCAATGGATAAGCCAAACAGTAACAATTTAATGTTGTAAATTGTGCACAATGGAATACAGACAACAACCAGTTTGGAACTACAGTCAATTACGTTGGGTGACGTGTGGGCAGGCTTGAGGATAGGAGACGCCCGTCCAGAACTGATCCGGATCCCACACGGCCCTCACCGCCAACGGATCTGAAGAACACCGGAGCCGCCAAGTCCTGGGTCCCCAGGTGGTCACCGTCTCCAGCTGTCAGACCTGGTACTGCTGGCAGAGAACAGAAACAGTACAGGTGAGTGTGAGTACGCACACTCAGTAATCCCACAGTCTGTGTTCTTTTGGGAGGGAGCACCTCCACCTCCAGTCACACACTCGTGCAGCTCCTGTCTAACCACTTATCTGGTTGGGGTGTGAAGCGAAGCCGTCGCTGATCACACCAAATGCCAATCCCACAGATAAGGCAACACCACAGGAAAACGGCTGCAAAGAAGTTCAGACTATTAATCAGTGTTTTCGGTTTAGCAGAGAAAATTACCTCCAAGGTAGCTGATTTCTCGGCGAGGAGGTGGAGTTGCAGTCCGGCCTTTATGGTGATGGTGATGAGTTGAATGAGTGACAGCTGGTGCTGATGATGAGTGACAGCTATCTTTTAAACTCAGATAAAACTGAAGTTATTGTACTTGGCCCCACAAATCTTAGAAACATGGTGTCTAACCAGATCCTTACTCTGGATGGCATTACCCTGACCTCTAGTAATACTGTGAGAAATCTTCGAGTCATTTTTTATCAGGATATGTCATTCAAAGCGCATATTAAACAAATATGTAGGACTGCTTTTTTGCATTTACGCAATATCTCTAAAATCAGAAAGGTCTTGTCTCAGAGTGATGCTGAAAAACTAATTCATGCATTTATTTCCTCTAGGCTGGACTATTGTAATTCATTATTATCAGGTTGTCCTAAAAGTTCCCTAAAAAGCCTTCAGTTAATTCAAAATGCTGCAGCTAGAGTACTGACGGGGACTAGCAGGAGAGAGCATATCTCACCCATATTGGCCTCTCTTCATTGGCTTCCTGTTAATTCTAGAATAGAATTTAAAATTCTTCTTCTTACTTATAAGGTTTTGAATAATCAGGTCCCATCTTATCTTAGGGACCTCGTAGTACCATATCACCCCATTAGAGCGCTTCGCTCTCAGACTGCAGGCTTACTTGTAGTTCCTAGGGTTTGTAAGAGTAGAATGGGAGGCAGAGCCTTCAGCTTTCAGGCTCCTCTCCTGTGGAACCAGCTCCCAATTCAGATCAGGGAGACAGACACCCTCTCTACTTTTAAGATTAGGCTTAAAACTTTCCTTTTTGCTAAAGCTTATAGTTAGGGCTGGATCAGGTGACCCTGAACCATCCCTTAGTTATGCTGCTATAGACGTAGACTGCTGGGGGGTTCCCATGATGCACTGTTTCTTTCTCTTTTTGCTCTGTATGTACCACTCTGCATTTAATCATTAGTGATCGATCTCTGCTCCCCTCCACAGCATGTCTTTTTCCTGGTTCTCTCCCTCAGCCCCAACCAGTCCCAGCAGAAGACTGCCCCTCCCTGAGCCTGGTTCTGCTGGAGGTTTCTTCCTGTTAAAAGGGAGTTTTTCCTTCCCACTGTAGCCAAGTGCTTGCTCACAGGGGGTCGTTTTGACCGTTGGGGTTTTACATAATTATTGTATGGCCTTGCCTTACAATATAAAGTGCCTTGGGGCAACTGTTTGTTGTGATTTGGCGCTATATAAAAAAAAATTGATTGATTGATTGACTCCCAGTGGCTCCGGCGCCCTCTCGTGCTTGAAGCCCGCACTCCAAGCAGGGCGCCATCTGGTGGTGGTGGGCCAGCAGTACCTCCTCTTCAGCGGCCCACACAACACTTAGTGCTGTGTTTGATACTGTGGATCATCGTGTTTTACTTGATAGCATGGAGAATTATTTTTGGATTACTGGAATTGCCCTTGCTTGGTTGATATCATACCTGTCCAGTTGTTTTGATTGTGTTGTGTATAATAACACTACCTCTGGCCTTGGTGACATGAAATTTGGGGTTTCACAGAGGTCTGTGCTAGGTCCCTTGCTCTTCTCCCTTTATATAGCGCCCCTTGGGTATATTCTGCAGCGTTTTGGGATTACTTCCATTGCTATGCTGATGATACTCAATTGTACATGCTGATAACTACTGCACATAAAATCCTTAGAAGATTGCCTTGTATTGATTGCCTTGAAGCTGGTTGTCTATTAAGACTGAAATGATGGTTCTTGGTCCAACCAGACATCTACATCAATTTGACCAGCTGGCGCTTAGTTTGGGTTCATGTGTTATACATCATATGGACAAAGTGAGGAATCTTGGGGTACTTTTTGATCCCATGTTGTCCTTTGACCTCCACATTTGAGATATTATGAGGACTGCCTTTTTCCATCTGTGAAATCAAATCAAATCAAATCAATTTTATTTATATAGCGCCAAATCACAACAACAGTTGCCCCCCCCCCAGCAGTCTAATTCTAAGTCTAAGCATAACTAAGGGATTGTTCAGGGTCACCTGATCCAGCCCTAACTATAAGCTTTAGCAAAAAGGAAAGTTTTAAGCCTAATCTTAAAAGTAGAGAGGGTGTCTGTCTCCCTGATCCAAATTGGGAGCTGGTTCCACAGGAGAGGAGCCTGAAAGCTGAAGGCTCTGCCTCCCATTCTACTCTTACAAACCCTACAAGTAAGCCTGCAGTCTGAGAGTGAAGCGCTCTATTGGGGTGATATTACTGGTGGGCACAGATAACCAAAAAATTAACTTCGATAACAGATAATCAGATAACTGAAAAGTTATCTTCGATAAAGATAAAACAATAAACCACCCAAAAATGTATCGGAAGTTACAGATAACCGATAACAGATAAAGTCCAATATTACTTCTGACACATCTACTGTCAGGAACTGGGCCCGGTCAGGGCATTAAGCCCTTGATTTTCCTCTTTTCATGGTTTCCCGTCTGCTGCAGCTTTGATTTATTACTATTTATTTTCATCATGATTTATTCTGTCATGTTTTTCTTGTCACTTTGTTCTTGTTACTATTCACTAGTCATATTATTTTCATCATATGGTTATTCTCAGTTCTGTTTTTGTTACTTTCATCATGTGTTTATTCTACGTTCTAATTTTGCTTTGTCACTTTCCTTGTTACATTTATATTCAGATCATGTCTCAATTCCTTTCTATTAATCTGTGTTTTCATAGTTGATCATTTAGTTATCATTTGCTCTTTTATGCTGTTCTCATTTCTGTTTGCACTTTGTCTGGTTTTGTTTCGTTTCTACTTAGAGTTTATGTCTGCCTGTTTCAGTATTAGTTCTGTCATGGTGTTTAATTTCTTATTATTCTCTGAGCAGTTTTATCTAGTTTATCTCCGGTCTGCATTTCTGCCTTGATTAAGTCTGTCTTGCCAGTTCATGTTTAGTCTAGTCTCTTGTTCATGTCTGATTCCTGTTCACGGAAATATGATTCAGTTTTGTTTTTGCCTCTTATTCCTACTTCACATCCTGCACCTGCTTTCATGTCCTTGTCTCACGCCCAGTTATTTATGTTCACTTCACATCCTTCACCTGTCATGTTTTTCTCTCACTTTAACTCTGTCTGATTTGTCTTCTTTCACTCACGCTCTGTGCACCTGTTCACATATCTTTGTCTTTTCTTCACTCCACCTTACGTTGTCCTCCCTCACTGTCTTGCACAATGAAGTATCTTTGTTCACTAGCCACGCCTCCTTCTTGATTGTTCCTCACGTGCACCTAGTTAACTCCTGTCCTATTTAGTCTCCACCCAGCCACCACACCCTTGCTCGTTTGTTGTCTTTGCACACTTACTAGCTCTGTATCTAGTCCTGTTTTTGCCGTGTATCCAGATCCTGCTTTGTGTTTTTTGACTTTGCCTTTTGCCTTGCCCATGATGTCTGTGTCTGCTCGTGCCTTTGAACCCCGCTTGCCCATGACTGCGTTTTTGCCTGACCCTGTTTGTACTTCTGCCTCACCGACTGATCACTTGTGTGCGAACCAGAGCCAGAATTAAAGACCGCGATTTCTTCTTCATCCAGTAGTCCGAGAGTTTGCATTTTGGGTCCAAACACTTCGGAAACCTGGCACCCGCCGGGCGTGACATCTACAACTAGTAGTAGAACAAATTTAATAGCTTATAATAATAAAAATAAAAACAGACCACACCAATGAGACCACACTTTTCTTTTTACATTCTTCCCCTGCTGGAAGCTCTTATTTACTACAGAGCTCCCAGCACAGAAGCACTCCAAGAGCAGCCATAAAACCAACTCGCTATCAATTATGTCACTCCGGTCAGGCGCAGGTCTTGAAAAATAAAGTCATGCTGACTTATGGTTTTGATTATAAATAACATTAATACCGATAGAATAACTCCATTAATGTCAATTATGTCATTTGTACAAAGTTAAAATATAACATATATATCTTTTAATGTTGAATAATGCACTAATTCTGAGGTTTTGTAACAAACAGACAGATCGCAAAGGTCGCTCGTGCGCTGCGTTATAATGCATATACACACAAACGCTACCATAAGACACTTTTATATCTCACAACGGAGAAAATCATGATAAAGTGTAAGCACGTTAATTTGTATGTTCATAAATCTTTGGATAATATCAATCCCTGCTGTTGGATTTCAAGGTCTGTAACACGTGTGTATTTTGTAAACAAACGGAGCCCTGAACACACTCATCTAATAAGCTTTCAGTCAGAAAATGAAAGGTTTCATCAATGGGAATAAGTTGGAAAATATATACACACACATGTATATTTGTAACACATAACCTGACGTCCTAATAGACTGATATTATTTGTCAAGAAAATTTCTAAAGGAAATAAGGCTGGATGCAAAAAATGGGAGAATTTGAAAAAGAAATAAGGTTGTAATTCCATTAAAAAAGTGAAACTTGTATAATGTATACATTCATTGCACACAAAAAAAGCCATTTGCAAAGCCAAAAAGTTGATTTGACAATCATCTGACATAACCGGGGTCAAAATAAATAGAACACTGCTATCTACTGGTTCCCACATGCTTAGTGAACACTACTGACCAGTAGATGGCAGTAGAGGCCTTGAAAACAAAATTCCAGATACAGTAATCCCTTTCTGCTACATTTAAAATGCGTGTGAATTTAACAAATGCAAATAAAACCAACATCTATAAACACAGAGAATATATTCAAGAGAGTTTTAGGCACTACAGTTTAATGCGGTTGTCCGTGGAGCCTGAACAGACTGTCTGAAATGCATTTGTCCTGTCGTGATGTACTGAGATTACATCATCCTACCCAAAATGCATTGCGGGTCACAGGATGTGCTCACAAAACCTTAAAAATTAGCACATTACTTTAAAACTAAAACATATATCTGATATTTTCACTTAATAAAACTTCAGACATGACAGTAATTTTAAATAACTTGTCCAAAATTTGCTTGGTTAAAATTTAAACCATAAGTTAAAAACGTATGCCTCTGGATGACTTAGGTGATATCGGCAGCCTATTGGTATGGTGTTAAAAGAAATTTTTTTGCTTTTGGGGTTGTTTATCTTTTGTTTGCAGAGGAATCATATGCTTTTTATACAAGCGGCTTTCTTCTATTTGCAGAGGTTATAGCTGTGTGTCTGTTATAAGATTTTTAACAGGTGAGTGCTAAACTAATTTTAAAAATGTTTGTCGCTGTTCAGCTTTGTTTATTTTGTTTATCGGTTTAAAAGTTATCAGACAAAGATTAATGGGAAGATAATTGTTCCAATAATGGTTTTTAAAGTAATCTAAAAAGATAATCCGATAAAGAAAAATTATCTTCGATAATTATCTGTTATTGGATTATCGGAAGTGTGCCCACCACTGGGTGATATGGTACTAAGAGGTCCCTAAAATGGGAACTGATTATTCAAAACCTTATAAGTAAGAAGAAGAATTTTAAATTCTATTCTAGAATTAACAGGAAGCCAATGAAGAGAGGCCAATATGGGTGAAATATGCTCTCTCCTTCTAGTCCCCGTCAGTACTCTAGCTGCAGCATTTTGAATTAACTGAAGGCTTTTCAGGGAACTTTTAGGACAACCTGATAATAATGAATTACAATAGTCCAGCCTAGAGGAAATAAATGCATGAATTAGTTTTTCAGCATCACTCTGAGACAGGACCTTTCTAATTTTAGAGATATTGTGCAAATGTAAAAAAGCAGTCCTACATATTTGCTTAATATGCGCATTGAAGGACATATCCTAATCAAAAATGACTCCAAGATTTCTCACAGTATTACTAGAGGTCAGGGTAATGCCATCCAGAGTAAGGATCTAATATATATTCTAAGATTTGTGGGGCCAAGTACAATAACTTCAGTTTTATCTGAATTTAAAAGCAGGAAATTAGAGATCATCCATGTCTTTATGTCTGTAAGACATCCCTGCAGTTTAAGTAATTGGTGTGTGTCCTCTGGCTTCATGGATAGATAAAGCTGGGTATCATCTGCGTAACAATGAAAATTTAAGCAATGCTTTCTAATAATACTGCCTGGGAGGCGCTATTGAGCGATCAAGCACCGCAGTAACAGGTTTAAACTCTCTTTTGTTCCCATGTCAGTGGTTTTGTTAAATAAGATAAGACAGTAGGAATGTGGTTTTTTAATTGTTGAAATGTAATTATGTTATTTATTGGGCATGTGCAATATACTGAAGTCACTTTATTTGCAAATGCACTTTACTTGGGACTGTGCAATATCATGACATGGTCATATTCCTTTTGTTGAAATCGTGCAGAGCAGCTGACTGTTGTAATGTTGTATGTGTGTTCGATTGTTAAATGTTGTGAATGTTGTTTATAAACAACACTGTGAGCCCAAGACAAATTTCCTCTGTTGGGACAATAAAGTTTAACCTAACATAACCTAACCTACCCTATTTTCTTCAATTAGTGATGAGTAGTAAGATGTCCTAGCTTTACGGAGGGCTTTTTTATAGAGCAACAGACTCTTTTTCCAGGCTAAGTGAAGATCTTCTAAATTAGTGAGACGCCATTTCCTCTCCAACTTAGGGGTTATCTGCTTTAAGCTGCGAGTTTGTGAGTTATACCATGGAGTCAAGCACTTCTGATTTAAGGCTCTCTTTTTCAGTCTAAGTGACTAAGGGCAGTGACTACGATTCAAGCTTTCAAATGAATTAAAGCTCTGTCTGGGTTTTTGATTAATTAATAAGCTGGAGTGGAAGATTGCTGCTAATCCTCCCCTCGGCCCGTGCTACGAGCATTCTGACAGTTAGTGTGACTCGGGGGTGTTGACTCATTTAAACTAACATATTCATCCTGCTGTAACCAGGTTTCTGTAAGGCAGAATAAATCAATATGTTGATCAATTATTATATCATTTACTAACAGGGACTTAGAAGAGAGAGACCTAATGTTTAGTAGACCACATTTAACTGTTTAATCTGTGGTGCAGTTGAAGGTGCTATATTATTTTTTCTTTTTGAATTTTTATGCTACAATAGATTTTTACTGGTTGTTGGTGGTCTGGGAGCAGGCACCATCTCTACGGGGATGGGGTATTGGGGGGATGGCAGGGGGGAGAAGCTGCAGAGAGGTGTGTAAGACTACAACTCTGCTTCCAGGTCCCAACCCTGGGTAGTCACGGTTTGGAGGGTTTAATAAAGTTGGCCAGATTTCTAGAAATGAGAGCTGCTCCATCCAAAGTGGGATGGATGCCGTCTCTCCTAAAAAGACCAGGTTTTCCCCAGAAGCTTTGCCAATTATCTATGAAGCCCACCTCATTTTTTTACACCATTCAGACAGCCAGCAATTCAAGGAGAACACGCGGCTAAACATGTCACTCCCGGTCTGATTGGGGAGGGGCCCAGAGAAAACTACAGAGTCCGACATTGTTTTTGCAAAGTTACACACCAATTCAGTGTTAATTTTAGTGACCTCCGATTGGCGTAACCGGGTGTCATTACTGCCGACGTGAATTACAATCTTACCAAATTTACGCTTAGCCTTAGCCAGCAGTTTCAAATTTCCTTCAGTGTCACCTGCTCTGGCCTCCGTAAGACAATTGACTATGGTTGCTGGTGTCGCTAACTTCACATTTCTCAAAACAGAGTCGCCAATAACCAGAGTTTGTTCCTCGGCGGGTGTGTCGCCGAGTGGGGAACAATGGTTAGAGATGTGAATGGGTTGGTGGTGTACAGGGGGCTTGTGTTTAGGACTATGCTTCCTCCTCACAGTCACCCAGCCGGCCTGCTTTCCCGACTGCTCGGGATCCAATGGGGGACAGCTAACGGCGGCTAAGCTACCTTGGTTCGCACCGACTACAGGGGCCTGGCTAGCTGTAGGATTTTCCAAGGTGCGGAGCCGAGTCTCCAATTCGCCCAGCCTGGCCTCCAAAGCTACGAATAAGCTACACTTATTACAAGTACCATTACTGCTAAAGGAGGCCGAGGAATAACTAAACATTTCACACCCAGAGCAGAGACGTGCGGGAGAGACAGGAGAAGCCGCCATGCTAAACCGGCTAAGAGCTAGTAGCTGCGCTAAGCTAGCGGATTCCTAAAAACACGCAAAGTGAATAATGTGTAAATAATTTAGAGGTGATTCAGCAGAGGGAGTGCTTTAGTTAAGGCACGTGAAGATTACACTGTGAAACAAATCATTATCTAGTTATCTTGTTCAATCTAACTACT
Source organism: Thalassophryne amazonica (assembly GCF_902500255.1). Lineage (NCBI taxonomy): Eukaryota > Metazoa > Chordata > Actinopteri > Batrachoidiformes > Batrachoididae > Thalassophryne > Thalassophryne amazonica. Next base: position 112,672,470 of record NC_047112.1, read on the forward strand.
CAGATTAAACAGCTAACAGATACAGCAAAACACCGCTGTGCTCCGGAACAGGAAGTGATACAATACCGCAGTGAGAGCATAGCAAAGATTCATCCCATCCTGTCTGTGGCTAATGCTGAGACTCTGATACATGCATTTATCTCTTCTGGATTGGATTATTGCAATGCTTTATTTTCTGGTCTGCCACAGTCCAGCATCAGGGGTCTTCAATTAGTGCAGAATGCTGCTGCCAGACTTTTGACACAAATCAGAAAGTTTGACCATATTACACCCATTCTGGCATCCCTTCTTTGGCTTCCTGTTTCTGCCCGATCGGATTTTAAAGTCCTGTTGCTGGTTTATAAAATTGTTCATGGACTGGCTCCTTCAAGCCCTGCGTACCGGCGCGGCCCTTGCGTTCACTAGGCGCAGGATTTTTGTGTGTTCCAAGGGTGAATAAAAAGTCTGTGGGGTATAGAGCTTTCTCCTACTGTGGCCCTGCTCTCTGGAACGATCTACCTGCATCCATAAGGCAGTCCGACACGATGGAGACTTTTAAATCAAGATTGAAGACCCACTATTTCAGACTGTCTAATCGTTAATTATTATGTTTTTATGTTTCCTTTGTAATTTCTTTTTATTCTACTATGTTTGTACTTTTTTACTGTGCCCCTTTTGATTTAATTCATTTTGTGCTGCTATGAATTGTGTGTTGTGTGTCACCTGTGCCACAAAGCGGTGATCATATCACTGTGCTGTAGGCGCACCTGCTTGCTGAGGTGCCCGGACAGAAGCAGTGTAAAAGGTTTGGCGGTTCTTTTCTGCGGTTGTCCCCTGGGACAGGCGCTCTGCTCCGCTTTGAGGGACAGATCATCCTGCAGTGCTCCCGTTTCTCCGCTGTTCTGCTCAGCAGGATCCTGCTGTCCGGTGGCAAAGACACTGAGGACACAGCACAGAACCAGAACTCTGGGCGCAGAGTTCTGGTTCTGCTTTCAAACAGGCATTTGAAAGCGAACAGACCACCAGAGAGGACAAACTGCCCACTCATAAAAAAATGTTTGCAGACGGAGAGCCTGCTTATTGAGGGTTTAGAAATGCTGTGTTCACATTACGAGCTGAAGTGACTTGAATCTGACTGTTGGGAAGGTGTCGTAGCACGGACCCACAACAGGGGGCGCAAATGAACGGACAATGAATAAGCCAAAAAGTAACAATTTAATGTTGTGATAATACACAACTAAATTTACAGAAATTTGCACAGTCAATTAACACCAGGTGACGTGTGGGCAGGCTCGAAGATAGAAGACCCCCGACAAGAGAGAAGCCGCGTCCCACACGGCTTCCACCACCAACGGTCTGAAGATCACCGGAGCCGCCAAGTCCCGAGTCCCCAGGTGGCCTCTGTCTTCGGCTGTCGACCCTGGTACTGCTGGCAGAAAGCAGAGATAAGATGTATGAGTGTGAGTCCGCACACTCAGTAATCCACAGTCCATACACAGTTAGGAGGGAGAACCTCCACCTCCAATCACACACTCGTACAGCTCCTGGTTTAACCACTTATCTGGGTTGGGGTGTGAGGCGAAGCCGTCGCTGTCACACCAAATGCCAATTCCTCAGACAAGGCAACACTCCAGGAAAACGGCTGTAACAGAAGTTCAGGTTATACACACAAAGTGTTAGTTAGCAGAGAAATTCCTTTTCAATAGTAGTCGATTTCTCGGCGGGGAGGTGGAGTTGCAGTCCGGTTTAAGTAGTGGTGTAGATGAGTGACAGCTGGTGCGATGAGTGACAGCTGTCACTTCTTCTGGGTCTGGCGCCCTCTCGTGCTTGCAGCCCGCACTCCAAGCAGGGCGCCCTCTGGTGGTGGTGGGCCAGCAGTACCTCCTCTTCAGCGGCCCACATAACACTGACCTTGTTTTTGTGTGCCTGAATGTGATGCAGTGTACACTTTAACAAATTACAACATACAAGGTCTGTTAGAAAAGTATCCGCATCAGCACAGCGTTCACTTTGGAATGATCTGGTCATTTCAGCATGTTGATGGCCGACTGGAGCGTGGCTTGCTCTCCACTGTTGTGTGGACGTCTTTAAACCGGTTGTACCGCTCCTTAATCTGTGTGATGCCCATAGGATCGTCACCAAAAGCCGCCTGAATCTTCTGAATGGTTTCCACCTGGCTGTCGCCCAGTTTATGGGAAAATTTGATGCAGTGCTGCTCCAGTCGTTCCGCCATTTTCCTTGCAATGAAAATCCGACGAGAGGACTGCACACGACCTCACACAAAGGCTGCTTACCAGCAAATGATGCAATCGACAGGCGTCAAAAAATTCACGCATGCGCACGAAGGTTCAAGGTTGGCTCATGCAAGCACACGTGATTCAAATCCATCAGGTTTTTGCAAAAAATAAAAAGGTCGGATACTTTTCTAACAGACCTCGTATATGTACTTAATCAAATTTTTTGTTTAACCCTCACCACATAACCTGGTTTTTAACAAAATATACAATTAATTGTATTGTATTTTACAGTATACTCTGTTTAATATTTAAACAACTGAGGTATGTTTACCAAAACTAGATTAAGTGAATATAGCAGAGTGTGAATGTGCCAAATCAAATTATTTGATGTGAGATTTGTGCTCCTTACTGTTTCATGAGCCGTCTGAACATCTCAAGTTTAATTTATGTGTTTGTCCTGTTACCTTCCTTTGTGTATGTGCTCAAAGATCAGATTTAGTTCCTATTTTCATTCTGCTTTCTGGTTCATCACTGGTCATGTGACTGCTGTGCGATCAGATAACGGTCACTTACAAACAGGAAAAAACTAAACAAAAAAAATTCAGAAACAAATATCACAAATGGACGGACTGTCATCAGAAACTGTAACCATGAAACCAGGGCCAGAAGGAAAGTCAACACTGCAGAATCACTGACATCTACAACAGGCATCTGTCTTCATATGTCAGAAATGTTAATGTAAATCTAAGATTGATCCACACAGTCAAACAAGACGATCCTTCTGATGCTACACCATAGTCAATATGACAACAGATAAATCAATAAGAAAAATGGTGAGACCACCACTTTTCACCTTTAAAAATGCAGAGCTGTTTTAGGTGGTTTTACAAACATCAAGCAAACTATTGAGCTAAATGTTGAGACAAATATGCACCTTAATATAAGAGCTAATTATTTCTCCCTAAATGACAGATTAATATAGCATCTAATGACAGACATTTAGCATGTGAGGATGTGTTTATTCAAATTTGCAATCCATGGATGTTTTGTATGAGTTATATTGTAGCCTGCAGTCTTTTGATGTCAATTTCAATTTCAGGGGCACTTCTAAGATATTTAAAATAATAATAAAATAAGAAAAAATAACTTTGTGAAAAATTTTGTCTTTTTTTGGGGGGGGGGGGGGGGGGCTCTCAGAGGGGTTCTCACCCGGGGAGTAATTCATTATAGACCTGCCACTGCCTGGTAGAAGTGGCGCATCACGTGCTTGGCACCACTCTCCCTGTTAGACGTCGAGGATTTATTCTTATTTGCATTTATGGTAGGAGGTCTTTTGCTCCTTGGATTATGCGCTGCCCTGACCTACCGGAAAATTGGCAAAACAGCTGCTACCAAAACCACAACCCCACATCTGTCCATCATGATTAACGAGGTGGGCAAAGCTGTACAATCTCAGACTGCATTAACTTTTGAAATGAAACACAAGTGGAATCCACCTCACTGTCAGTGTTTGCTTTACACTGGTGATTTTACTGTGTAGATCTCTGGACGTAAATAGAAATAAATAAATCTGTAGTTTTTGTCAAAAGCATTTCCTTTCAGGTATTAATGAGACAAATTTAACTCCATAGCCTCTGAGCTGGGCTCTTGTAGCCGGCTGCGCTACACGTCAGGAAAGAACGGAGGAACATCTCATTTTGGGGAAGAACGGTTTTTGTGTGTTGTAGTTTGTTGTCTGTACAATGTTTGGAAAGAAGTGTTATTTGATTTAAAACGGAGATTCACTTTGAAGTTATTAATTCTAACTGAAATCTATCTTTCCAACGTGCAGTTAGTCCCACAAAACAGATGATATTATTACTAGTAAGTCCCTTCGGCTGCTCCCTCATTTGCACTCTGGGTCACCACAGCAAATCCGAGGTGGATCTGCATGTTGAATTGGCACAAGTTTTATGCCGGATGTCCTTCCTTACGCAACTTCACATTACATGGACAAATGTGACAGGGGCGGCATTTGAACCGGGAACCTGCCACACCGAAACCAAGTGCACTAACCACTTGGCCACCACCCCTGCAGATTATATTATTATTAATATGCATATGTTGCGGACATGAATGAGCAAAGCTTGTCAGCATCTTGCCATGTCATTTAGGTCCTTTAGACTTTATTTTGAGTAAATGTAAATTTGAGCATTAGCATGGTAAATACCTTTCAGCTTCTGGGGGGTGCTCCGCCCCCCAGACCCCCCGCCTTCTGAAGCATTTTCTTTATTTTGCTTTTCAGCTTTTGGAAGGGCTCTGGCCCCTCATACTCCCCATCTTTTTAACCATTTTCTTTTTTTGCTTTTCAACTGACCCCCCAGTTACAGCCCTCTTAATCTCCTGCCACTTTAAGTATTTTTTTTTAATGTAGATGTAAATTAATATTCAAAGTTTTCAGCTGCTTGACGGTAGGGCTGTACAATATGGCCAAATTATCGTATCTCAATATTGTCATATAAATTGTCATGTAAATGCCACTTATATACATGCTGTCCATATTCTTGAGCCGCTTCGGTGGGTAAGGAGAATTCCCATGGGATAAAAAAGCTTTTCAACCTCCCATCCCTGGTTCTCAAGACCAGGCACCTCAGTGGCTATACTCTCTCTTTTTCTTTAAAGATATTTAGGTGTACGTTAGACAAGAAATAATATAAATACAAGAAAAACAAAAAAAAATGAAATAAATAAAGAATAAAAATTTCTAAAATTATCTTCCTCCTACTCAAACTGAAAGCAAATCTCCTCAAACCTGTAAATAATAATCAGTTTTATTGCCAGTTTTCTTTAGACAAGTCAGGGGATGGAAACATGAACATTTCCAAGTCACTGAATATGTCTTGTACTTTATTTACATCAATTATGAAGAAACACAAACATTTCTTTCACCAAAACATCATTCATCTCAGATGTTCTTTCTGCCAAATTGTAGCTGAACTTTCAGGTCTTCTTTTTAAGAAAATCCTCCTCTACACCACTTCATCAGGAAGCTGGATTTTATATTTTTAATTCATTTATATCAAGTTGTCGAAATTTTCTTTCAGTTTGAGTTAAGGAAGATAATTTTAGGAAAAAAATGCATTTGAAATGGAATAAATAAATTAAATTGTGTGAAATACCAAGTGTTCCAATACTTTTGAGGGCAATTGAGGAACACTGAGAAGTAGCATCTTACATCTCATATATAGTGCAGCAGATAAGAGAATATTTAGAGTGGAATCCTGCAAATGGTGATACAAGCATCAAATTTGGCACAAATAATCCATAGACATCAATTCTTAAAAAAAAAAAAAAAAAAAACTGATTGGCCACTTGAATTTCCAATAGGCAGCCAGGTCAGTTGAAGAATTACACAGGGGTCAAAATTAAAAGATACTCCAATCATATAGAAAACTACACCACATTATTTGTCTGATCATAAAGATTCCAAAAAGGTATAGTTTGGACAATCTGTGAATGAATGATATGGAGTTATGAGGTAAAAGCAGCAAGAATGGTGACAAAGGTCAGTTTCAGTTTGTACAGGGGTCAAAAGTTTAAAGGTTAAAGTTGCTCCATTAATTTAGCTCCAGCTGTATTTGTGCTGAATTTGATGCTTGTATCACCATTTGAAGGATTGTTTCAGTTATCTGCTGCACTATTAAGCCAACAGAGCATGAACCAGCTGCTGTCTGTTAGCTTAAACATGTGTATATAAACCAACCCGAATTAAAGGAGAAATGCTGCTTTTAACAACCTGGACCTCATTTCTAGCATAAAATATGGTCATTTACTCACCAATATAAGTTTGGTGTCATAAGAAGTCCATAGTTCAAAAGATGTGTTCAGTTCAAATCTGAAGCAAACATGGATTAGAACTTTTTGTGGTACACAGCACAAACTACTGGACAGGAGGAACCTAGCAGTCAATGTGACTCACTGATTTGAAAATACAGCTCTTTCAACCAGATGTGTGGTGCTGTGACATGTCAATCATCTGTGTCCAATCAGATTTCATGGGAGTCCAGTGAAACCCTGGCCTCTGCTCTAGCTTCACCCATGCCAGGAAGTGTTCAACATTTCCTGTTTCACTGTGACTGAGAATTCAGCACTTCCTGCTTGAGTGTGAGCTTGCTACTGAGTTCCTGAGAGATTCCATGGGATCTCATCAGTCAATCCAGGAAGTGTTTGACATTTGAACATTTCCTGTTTTGCTGTGGATTTGAATTTTGGCACTTCCTGTTAGGACGCCCTGTACCATGAGTGAGCTTTGTGACCCTGCGTGACGCTTCGCTCATATTATTATTGTTATTATTTCTTTCACCCAAGGGACAGTAACTTCAGTGTGCTGTCCCATGAAACGTTAATGAGGAACAAATAAAACTCCGGTGTGGAACGGAGGATGATTCTTGGTTCTTGCCCACAATAAGACAAGAGTCCTAGTTTGTGACTTTAATCAGCACAAATGTGAGTCACGATTGACATCTTTAAATGGCTTTGAGGAGAAGTTAATGAAGAAATTACGGACCTGCTACTTTGGGTCGCCCTCTGCTTCAATCAACGTAGAGAAATTATCATTTTCTCCATACACACCCTCAAAACTGCTCCGGCGTAATGTGAATTGAAGAACCAATAAGGGAATTGTTAAACAAAAAGGTTATTGATGTTGGTGGATCGAATAATTTCTTATAGATTCTTAACAGGAATCGTTTTGAATACCCATCCCTAATTGTATATCACATCCATCCATCCATCCATCCATTTTCTTCCGCTTTATCTGGAGTCGGGTCGCGGGGGCAGCAGCTCAAGCAAAGCCGCCCAGACGTCCCGATCCACACACACCTCCCCCAGCTCCTCCGGGGGAACCCCAAGGCGTTCCCAAGCCAGCTGAGAGATGTAGTCCCTCCAGCGTGTCCTGGGTCTTCCCCGGGGCCTCCTCCCAGTGGGACGTGCCCGGAAAAGATGCCCGAGCCACCTCAACTGACTCCTTTCGACGTGGAGGAGCAGCGGCTCGACTCTGAGCTCCTCCCGAGTCACTCGGGAAGATATCACATACAGTTGTATGTAAAAGTTTGGGCATGATTTCCATGATTTTCCTTTATAAATCATTGGTTGTTTGGATCAGCAATTTCAGTTAAATACATCATATAGCAGACAAACACAGTGATATTCGAGAAGTGAAATGAAGTTTATAGGATTTACAGAAAGTGTGCAATAATTCTTTAAAAAAAATTAGGCAGGTGCATAAATTTGGGCATCCCAACAGAAAAAATACACCAATATTTAGTAGGTCCTCCTTTTGCAGAAATAACCTCTAAACACTTCCTATAGCTTCCAATGAGAGTCTGGATTCTGGTTGAAGGTATTTTGGACCATTCGTATTTACAAAACATCTCAGGTTTGTTGGTTTCTGAGCATGGACAGCCCGCTTAAAATCACACCACAGAGTTTCAATAATATTCAGATCTGGGAACTGAGATGGCCGTTCTAGAACATTGTACTTGTTCCTCTGCATGAATGCCTTAGTAGATTTTGAGCAGTGTTTAGGGTCGTTGTCTTGTTGAAAGCCAGCCCCGGCGCAGCTTCAACTTTGTCACTGATTCATGAACATTGTTCTCGAGAATCTGCTGATATTGACTGGAATCCATGTGACCCTCAACTTTAACAAGATTCCCAGCACCTGCACTGGCCACACAGCCACACAGCATGATGGAACCACCTCCAAATTCTACTGTAGGTAGCAAGTGTTTTTCTTGGAATCCTGTGTTCTTTTTCAGCCATGCATACCGACCCTTGTTATGTCCAAATAACTGAATTTTAGTTTCATCAGTCCACAGCACCTTATTCCAAAATGAATCTGGCTTGTCCAAATATGCTTTAGCATACCTCAAGTGACTCTGTTTTTGGTGTGTACACAGAAAAGGCTACCTCTGCATTCCAGCATCATACTGCATGTCTTTGTGCAAAGTGCGCTGTATTGTTGAACGATGCGCAGAGACACTATCTGCAGCAAGATCATGTTGTAGGTCTTAGGAGCAGGTCTGTGGGTTGACTATGACTGTTCTCACCATCCTTCGCTTCAACTTATCTGAGATTTTTCTTGGCCTGCCACTTCAGGCCTTAACTAGTACTGTGCCTGTGGTCTTCCATTTCCTCACTATGTTCCTCACAGTGGAAACTGACAGCTGAAATATCTGAGATAGGTTTTTGTATCCCTCCACTAAACCATGAAGTTGAACAATCTTTGTTTTCAGGTCATTTGAGAGTTGTTTAGAGGCTCCCATGTTGCCACTCATTAGAAGAGATGCAAAGAGGGGAAACATTTGCAAATGCCCACATTAAATACCCCATGATTGGATTCACCTGCGTAAAGAGGTCACGGGTCACTGAGCTTACCAAACCAATTTTGTGTTCCAATAATTAATTATTGCACACTTTCTGTAAATACTAGAAACTTTATTTCACTTCTCAAATATCAGTGTGTTCATCTGCTATATCAGGGGTGGGCAAATTATTCCAGAAAGGGCCAAGAAGGTGCAGGTTTTCTTAGTCGCCACTGACTCCACCAGGTGATTTCACTGATTAATTGATTCTATCTGCTCAAAGTGATGTTAATCACTGAAATCACCTGGTGGAGTCAGTGGCTGCAAAGAAAACCTGCACTCTCTTGGTCATTAGACGAGATGCAAACAGGGTAAACATTTGCAAGTGGCCACCTTAAATCATGAGAAAGGGTAAGGTGGGTGTGTAAGGAGGTCTGTGTAAGGAGGTCAAGGGTCAGTGAGCTTACAAACCAATTTTGTGTTCCAGTAATAGTGCTAAATATATTCAAATTAATAAAATGACAAGGGTGCCCAAATTTATGCGTCTGCCTAATTTTGTTTAAATAATTATTACACACTTTCTGTAAATACTGGAAACTTCTGCTATATGATATATTTAATTGAAATTTCTGATCCAGACAACCAAAGATTTATAAAGGAAAATCATGAACATTGTCAGGGGTGCCCACACTTGTGCATACAACTGTGTGTAACCTCTGATAGACATCACAGATGCTCGTGACATGTAGATTTTAGGTGTTCAAAAATCCCATGATGACTGTGTTTAGGACATTTTCTTCAGCAGTTTTTGATTTTGTCACACAAGTGACAAAATCTTAATCCAATCAAGTCTTAAAGCGACAGTGTTACTGTCGCTTTAAGGACGGCGCGCCCCACAGCCACACTCCTTATTCTCTACCAAGCCCGTAACATTTTCACCGAAAGCCAGATAAATTTTTCTAATGGTTTCCAGCTGCCAGTCTCTAACAGTTTCTGAAAAAATTCTGATGGGAAAAAAAGCCCAAATCATTCCGCCATTTCCTGGCAATGAAACAACGACGAGGGGGCTGGACCATTCCTCACTCAAAGCCTGCTCACAGGCGAATGACGCAACTGACAGGCGTGGAAAAACTCACGCATGCGCACGAGGGTTCAAGCTTGTCTGACGCAATCACACGTGATTCAAATCCATATGGTTTTTGAAAAAAATAATAAGGTCGGATACTTTTCTAATAGACCTCGTACTTAGACACGAAAAACCATTTAAGGTTAAGGCTGTATAGCAATGTTACCTGTCATACGACAGATCCATTTCCACTGAATTATCATGTATTCTCCAGAATGTACAGACATTCTTTGATTTTGAATTTTGACCTTACTGAGGCCTTTTTTTTTACCTAACATGGTGCTGTTGCATCACAGAGCAGTGCTTTTACTCTTTCCCTTCTTATCCTTTCATAAAGCTTCTGTACAAATAAAACTGAACTTATATTTTCCTTCTATGTACCAGTTCCCTTGATTTAAATATCTTCTTATTGTAACACAGTGTCTAGGTTTGTCATTGCCCTGGATAAGGACAAAGATCCAGGCCTTCAAGGACTTTCTGGACTCAGCCATCAGAAGTGTATCTGTACATTTGTGTTCAGAGGATTACGACACCCATCATCGGCATGAATGTCATGGTAATTTTGGACTTTTAATGAAATCCTTAAACTGTTCTTTTGTTAGGGTGGGATGATTAATAACTAAAAAACAAGAAATGGGTGCAAAATGTTGACTTGATTTTGGGTCTTCTCTAATCCACACAGAAATGATAAAAAAAATACATACTGGCTCAAATATAGACATACACCCCCACTAATATTCGGTTAAATGTGCCTTAGTAAGGTACACCTCGTACTTGTGTCTGTTGTGGGTCATCTTGTGTCAGCGTATATGCTGCTGCAGGTGTTCACTTGTTTTTTTGTTGTTGTTTTATGAGGCAGCTTGGTCTTGGAGAAACGTTTTGCTTCGCTGTGTACTGTATACGCGTATCACTGTGCATAGTTGACATGACAAATAAATTACTACTATTAGTACTACTACTAGTACAGATCCTTTTGGTAGCCATCAACAAGCTTCTGGCATAATTCTGGCTGCATATTTGAACACTCCTCTTGGTAGAATTGGTAGAGTTCTGTTGGGTATTTTCTCCTCCAAACATTCTTAAAACCTTTGATAAGACAAACAGAGTCAAGAAACACCAGTGAGACAGAAAGTCAAATTAATCACGCGCGGAGTGCGGCCAGGCTGTACACCAAGGCTACACTAAAGTCTGGCCTGTGCTCCCGCTCTTTTTATTAGAGATGCCCTCATTACATCATAAAACTTGTCCTAAGGGGGGGGGACAACGCGAGACAAGTTTCTTCCCGTAACATAAACACATACGTCAATAAGCGCAGCTGTAAGGACAAACAGTTTCTTTCTTTTACTCTTATCGTCGGAGGTCAGCACATCTCGTTCGTCTGTTGCAGTTATCAGCTGTTGTGCATCTGCCTGGAGTGTCCTGGTCTTCACACTAAGCATCACGTCACAACAGTCAAAAACAACCTTCAGGTCTATTACTCCCAGTTCATGACTGACCCCGTCATGCTTCACTCCCAGTCGTTAGCGGCTACAAAAACAAGTTGTATAATAATAATAATAAGTACATCCAGCTCTTCATTCCCAGTTCAGATTGACCCCAGCATGCTAAAACAAGGTTGAATAACACATACATTCTCGGGTTAGGTGCAAACAGCACAACACCGTTTTCATAAGAAAGAAGACGAAGGTACAAATGTTTAACAGTGATAACATATATATATATATATATATAAAATCCTTAACATTTCCCACCTGTTTATCGCCTGTTAAACATATAGTAGGCATCACCCAGCTTAGTTAGTTAGTTTATTAACTTAGTTTATTCTGTCCACGTTTTTATTAATTGAACACCACCAACAGATGGAAGATTCGAATCCAGCTGCTATTTGATCAACCAGTTTATACTCGTCAGGCACTCCTCTGGGGACTCCTATTGCGTCAATATATGTTGGATTTCCTACTCCTTTCCAATCTCTTTTTACTCTATGTCTGGCTATGCCTTTCTGCCAATCCTCAGGAATAAGAGAGGCTGCATATGTCGTAACGTCTTCAGGGGTCATGGGTAACAATAATGATATTAATGCACAATAACCTGACACATTTCGTGGCAGTCTGTCAAAGATTCTGTTATCACCACACCACCACCATACATCACTTCGGCTGACTGGTATAAATGAACCGTTTTTCTGTATTATTCGACTACACCACTTGTCTTATTACTTTTTCAGCTAAAGCTTCATAGGCTAAGAGTGTGTTAACTCATCACGTCAACAGTTCAAGCTTGAACTGGAGTTGTGAGCTTTTCAATATCATCATAATTCTCAGTACAGTCATTATAGTTTTCTCCACTAAGGTCTGACTGTTTCAATGCTTGATATTTTGGCATAGTTTGTTGGAAGGCCAGATTACACTGTACAAATGTATTTGACACCATTTTGCCAACCATTGTTTTGATATAAGGGATCACACAACACATGCAAAGTCCAATCAGAATTAGGACTATAATAACTGGTGTCACCATTTTCAATAGTAACTGCCAACATGGTCCTGAAGTCAACCAGGACCAGGGATTCCACCGGTTCACGGCTAGGGTGTCTTTATGCATTGCATCACGAAGTTTATTCAGCTCTTCCAATGCGTCCTGCATATCCACTGAATGAATGGAGTCTGGGATGAAAGTACAGCATGTTGTGTTCAGCAGAACACAAATTCCTCCCTGTGAACCAGTAAGCAAGTCTAAAACCATGCGATTTTGCATCACCATGGTACGTAAAGCATCTATTTCAGTGTTTTGAGCTGCTACTATTTTTTAGTTACATTCATGAACAGACCCAATCGATAATTCAGAGTTTCAATCATTAATGAATTTTTTCCCACTCCTATCCAGGGGAACAATGAATGTGCTATTTTATCTCCTACAGACCACAATTTTTTGGTCCTTTAGTACATCCGAGCCCCACATGTGATCATGTGGTAACACATCTGGGTATATCAATCTCCTCCGTCTGGTGCTGCCATTCTTCTCCGTGGAGGTCCTACCACATATGTATGGTCAGTCACCTGGGTAGGTGCACACACACCACCCCAATTTGGTGGGAGACTCATGTACAGTCTGGAACCACAAAGCCAATAGATGTCATCATACACTGGAGTACCATTTACAGTTGGTAGCAAAAACTTACTAACATAAGCACATGCTTCATCCGTTCCCCATGGACAGGAGCCTGTATAATTACATCCCCGTCCAATGTGATGAAGATAAGTACCATCCACATATTATGTTTTGGCTAGGCTTAAATTATTTGATAAAACATACGTTTGGGTACACAGACGTTTCTTAATTTTACCTACAGTTTTATTCCCTGTCCCGTAAAAGCAATTTGGGAATGGCCGTTGTGATGACAATTTAACGTGATGATATTTTTGCGTTTCCCTTCAGTCTAGTCAATGGAGCAGCACTTGGGCACGCTTGTACGTCCTCTGTTGAAATCCCTATCATATAAGTGGTTGCACTGAGGCAAGTGGTGTTAGAACTGCCCCCGAAATACAGTTTGATTATGCATCCGTATGATAAGACATTCTGTCACCCTAGCAGGGTACGGTTTAGCCGTCAGAGCTGGGTGTGTTGAGGATATAGGTATTTGCGAACAAACATAACAATTAGTAACGTAATTCCATAGCCAATAAATGAACATATCTGTACCACATATTAGTATGGTATATATGAGGGTGTCCATCTGTCTCGTTCACATTATGAATAAACCTCTTCTGACGTTGCTTGCGTTGTTCTCTGGCTCGGTCCACAGTGAGCTGCAATTCTTGGGTCAACCACCAGGCCAGGAATCCGAGGAGCACGAAACACACTAAGATCACAACGCAACCGGCTGCCCTACCAACAGTCCGGCAGCGGCGGCGCTGAGCACGCCGCTCCGGGATCTGCTGTAGTTCAGTCATGATTGCTAGGATACAGTGTTGTTAACCACCTCACCTAATAGTGCAAGGATCTCCCTGCTTCACTGGCATTGAGACAATCTATTGCTAATTAAATAGACTCCCTTTGTAGCCAGACTTCCCCTTACACTGTGGAGGCCGCCAACACACGCTGTATCTTACAGTGATGTATCCACGTTGATCTCTCCGCTATCTTTACTGCAGTTGGTGTTGTTAACAGCACTTGGTATAGACCTTCCCAACGAGGACTGGACTCTGATGAACACCCAGTCTCCTGGCTAGACTACTGGAAGGCCGTCCTGTGGAAGATCAAAATTATTCGGCAGTAAATGTGTTTAAGTTATCTCTTTCTGTGTTAATGTCTTTTTCATAAAATTTGCTAATGTTTGTTCCTCATCTGCTGTTTTAGTATCCATGTCAAAATTGGTAGACGATATGGTCGTCCATAAAGTATCTCAAATGGTGTTAACCCTGATGGTGTTGGTGTTATTCTCATATACAATTTTACTAGGTCCAACATTCAATCCAGGTTCGTTTTGTCTCTTCTATACATTTCCTTAATCTTATTTTTATTGTGCCCTTTGTCCTTTCCACTAATCCGGCACTGTGTGGTTGATAAGCACAATGATTTTTGAGATTGACCTGTAGCGCTTCTCCTACGTATTGCACTATTGTATTAACAAAATGCGCTCCATTATCTGAATAAACTGTTTCTGGTATTCCAAATCGTGGAATGATGTCTTTGCACAATGCCTTAGCCACTGTAAGTGCATCTGCATGTTTTGTAGGGAACAATTCTACCCATTTTGAGAAGGCATCAATTACGACTAAACAAAATTCCTTCCCTTCATGTTTACTCAGCTGTATATAATCCATGTGAATCACTTGAAAGGGATATTGTGGTGTTGGAAATTTGCCTCTTTGGGGTCTCAAATTGCCTTGTGAATTGTGTTTTGCACATGTCATGCATGCTCTACAATGCTGTTTTGCATATGCATCGAACCCATAAAGACAAAAAATAGATTGCAATTGCGATATCATACCCCCTGATGAGACATGCGTTACGCCATGGCTCATAATAGCTGCCCATTTAAACATATTTTTGGCAATATGGGTTTCTTTTGTGGGCATACGTACAAATCATTTGCATACGTAGCTCCTTTATTTATCCACATCTGTTTTTCTTTCAGTTGCCTGCTGTTGCATGTCAGCAAGCAGTGTATGACCTAAATGCAAATCTGGAGTGGTTTCCTGTACAACAAAAATAGAAGAAGCTGCTGCTGCCTCTTTTGCTGCTCTGTCAGCAAAATCATTTCCTTTTGAAATACTGTCAGAGCCCTTGGTGTGAGCCGCACATTTGCATATAGCAATTTGTTTAGGCAATTTCACAGCCTTCAGTAGTGCAGTTAGGAGTGTGGCATGAGTCACTGGCTTTCCAGATGATGTCACCATTCCACGCTCTTCCCACAGTTTTGCAAACACATGCACTGTGCTAAAAGCGTACTGGCTGTCTGTATAAATTGTTACAGCCGTACCTTTAAACAGATTGCAAGCTGCAGTTAAAGCAACTAATTCAGCTGCTTGTGCTGAAAATGAGGATGGCAATGAAGCAGAATCCAATACTTCTGAATTTGTGACAACAGCATATCCAGATTGTGTTTGTCCATAAGCGTTTTTAGTGGAAGAACCATCCACATACACAATTGTACTGTTTGGGATGGGTGTGTCCTGGAGGTCTGGGCGTGCTTTCGTACAGACCGTAGCTACATCAAGACAATTGTGCGGCTCACCATCCTCAGGTAAAGGTATCAATGTGGATGGATTCAATGTTGTACAGCGCTCTACCGTAAGGTGTGGTTGTGATAATAGCAAGGACATGCACGAAAGATGTCTTGCTGGGGACAAAAGGCTCATGTTTGTCTGCAACAGAAGTGCAGAAACTGCATGTGGAACTTTCAGTGTCAACTGATGGAATAGAACAACATTACTGCTACTTTGAACAGCCATAGAGGCTGCAACAACAGCCTGTACACATGGTGGTAGAGCACTTGCCACTGCATCCAATTTAGATGAGTAGTAGGCAACTGGCCTTAATTTTGAGCCATACACTTGAACCAAAACACTAGTCATGAACTTATTCTTACAATCAGCTGTTTGAGTAAATGGTTTACTATAATCTGGTAGTGCCAAAACTGTGGATGACGCTAATGTTTGTTTTACTTTTACAAAAGCTTCCTCAGCATCTTTGTTCCATTCCAACACGGTTGACATTGAAATATCATCCTTGTACATCAAATCAGAAAGTGGACTAGTCAATTCTGCATAACAGGGAATCCATGCCCTGCAGTAATTAGTCAGTCCAAGAAATGACATCATCTGCTTTTTGGTTTGTGGTTTTGGAGCGTGCAAAATTGCTTCCTTCCTGTCAGACAGGATCGTGCGCCCTGTGGCTGATAATTCATGTCCTAAATATTTTACTTTATCCCTACACAACTGAACTTTGTTTTTACTCACTTTGTGGCCATTATCAAATAAGAAACATAATAATGCTACTGTGTCAGTTATGCAGTTTTCTCGTGTGTCAGAGGCAATCAGAATGTCATCAACATACACCAATAGTTGGCTATCTGCCGGTGGAACGAAATTAGCTAAACATGCTGACATGACTTGAGAATAAATAGTTGGACTTTCTGCGTAACCCTGCGGTAATCTGGTAAATGTATATCGTTGTCCTTTAAAGGTAAAAGCAAACCAGAATTGACTATCTGGGTGTACTGGCACAGAGAAAAATGCATTACTTATGTCAATTACTGAGAAACTATTAGAATTTGGTCTCAGCGAATTTAACAAGGTGTGTGGATCTGGGACACATGGTGCTCTTTTAATCACAGCAGCATTTACTGTCTGCAGATCTTGAATCATTCTCCACCCCACTGAGGGCGGAGCCTTTTTTACAGGAAATATGGGTGTGTTACATGGTGAATCTGGACATGGCACTATTACTCCTGCTGTTAATAAATCCTCTATTACTGGCCTGATTCCTTCAATTGCATCAGGTTTCAATGGATACTGTCTTACACATGGTCTGTATTCTGTTTTTGGTCTTATAACTACAGGTTGTGCATTTTTTATCAGTCCTACGTCTGAAGGACCTGTTGTCCACAATCCTGATGGTACCGAAGAGAGAAGATCATCTTCTTCAGGACTCAACTGAAACACTCAGGATTGTGAAGTGGACACATCAATGTGTGTTCCAGCTGTCAGCACCAATGAGACATTAACTGGCACTTTATACAATTTAGTTGATGGACTGAACTCCGTTCGTGGTCCAACTCTGCTCCAATCAGTGGCTGACAAAGCTGTTATGACTGTCAGTCCCAATTCTTGCCATTCTGTCAAATATGGCTTACAAAGTGACACATGTAATGGCATACCTGTGAATCTCAATTTTAAAACATCTTCAGTGGCACCTGTTACTGTTATGACAGCTGTTGAGTTGCCATCATGAATCAAATCGGTCATTGTCAGCTTCACAGGTGAAATATTTTTCAATTTGTTTTCATACACTGGTGTTCCTGGCAATATGCCACTGTGGACTCTAAATACACTCTCAAATCTGCATCTAAACTCTGTCCATGGTTCTCCTTCTTTCTGAGTTGTCCTGGTAATTTCAGTATAATTTATCTTTGGTCCTAACACACCTTTTGCACGTGTAATCATAGCTTCCACTCTTGTTTTCAAGACTGGATCATCATGTGGCAATGGTACGCCATCCTGGTCTGCAGGATTCCAGTCTCCGCGTATCTGACTCCATTTAGGGCCACATGCTTTCATCCACACCTGTTGGACTTCAGGTCCACTAAGGTGGTAAGAACTTCTAATGTTTTCTATATCCTGCATAAATCCCTCAATGTCGACATGTGGCGATGGTATCATGTCGACTGCTGCTTTGATATCATCAGCATTCCATGTTCGATATACGAGCATGGTTGATCGCTGTCCTGCTGTTCCTGCACGAGGATTTGGTACTTCTATCATAGGATAGGCACCTCCCTGGTCACTGTGTTCCACCATGGGAGGGGCTGTGGGCACTTTCGCTTGACTGCGTGTTTGTGGTTTTTCTGGTTTTTCACTTTTTACCTTAGGTTTTACTGCCAAATCATACTGTGGTGGCGGTACATCGTCATCCTCTGGTAGAGGATATAAAGGTGTTGTTGTCACCGACGATCCAGCCGGCGGTGGTTGCTGAGGCTGTTCTGGTTCTCTGTGCTGAATTATCACATCTTCTTCTGCCTTACCTACAGCTTTCTTTTCCCTGCTTTCTCTAATCGTCGCTTCTCTGCTCCTTTCTGTCTGTTCTCTGCTTCCTCCTCCCAAAATGCCACTAAATCTGCCCCTACTTTCTGCATCTTTTCTCATCACCTTTATGTTGCTGTTCTAACTCCTTCTTTAGCTTCTGTATACTGATCAGGTTCAGTCGTCCGTCAAAGTCATGTTTATTTATCCAGGTCTCCAATTTCTTTGTTGCTTTTGGATTTTTTTTGCTTCCATAAATTTCCAGTCAGTTGATAAATTTTCCTTATTTTTAGACGTCTTACCCCCCATTTTTATTATCCCTTGTTATAATTTGGACTTCAGACGGGGGCACACCTAGGGTGTTCTAAATCTGAAGTTTTCACACTTTCTTTGGACGTGACAATTAATTTGCCGTCGTGTGGTTGATTCCTTTCACCTCCCCGTAGGAAGCGGAATCACTTGCCTCTGCTTCCACACGCACGGTTGTCACTAACGTTGTCCAAAGCATTACACTTTCACACAGTTATTTACACTTACACAAAACACTATTTACACATAGAAACACTTTTAATAATCGTACGCGTATTCTTATGCCAGGGGAGCTCGCCCTCCCGTGAAATTTAACTAATGTCCTGCATTAGGGGACTCCGCCGTCCCTGCCAAATTTAACTGCTTTTTTACAGTGCACGTATTTCTACCCGGGATTTCCTTTACGTATTAAAACAGAGGAGTCCGTATCCTCCTTCCGGAATTTAACTACGTGCGTCCCTCGCAACCGTAGAGGAGTCCGCCCTCCTTACAGAGTTTAACTGTGTTTCATTAACAGACGATTCTGTATCATCGCTTACGGAGTTTAACTGTTTTATGTGATCACTTTTATCCCCTACCGGTACGCGTATATAAACAGAGGAGTCCGCACCCTCCTTACAGAGTTTAACTGCTTTGCATTAACAGACGATTCTGTATCATCGCTTGCGGAATTTAACTGTTTTATGTGATCTGATCACCACTCACTCAGTACTGTTTACAAAGAAATTTTACTCACTGACTCGACTTCCTGTCTGTCTTCTTCGGGAAAATCTCGTCAACCAGACGATGCCAACGGTGGTCGACAATTGCAGACACGATCAATCGATCGGACCTTGGCCAAGGATTTACGTCTCCGCTGGACACCTCCGGTATTGTTGAGATCCCGGACGAGCCCCCAGTCAATGTTGGGTATTTTCTCCTCCAAACATTCTTAAAACCTTTGATAAGACAAACAGAGTCAAGAAACACCAGTGAGACAGAAAGTCAAATTAATCACGCGCGGAGTGCGGCCAGGCTGTACACCAAGGCTACACTAAAGTCTGGCCTGTGCTCCCGCTCTTTTTATTAGAGATGCCCTCATTACATCATAAAACTTGTCCTAAGGGGGGGACAACGCCAGACAAGTTTCTTCCCGTAACATAAACACATACGTCAATAAGCGCAGCTGTAAGGACAAACAGTTTCTTTCTTTTACTCTTATCGTCGGAGGTCAGCACATCTCGTTCGTCTGTTGCAGTTATCAGCTGTTGTGCATCTGCCTGGAGTGTCCTGGTCTTCACACTAAGCATCACGTCACAACAGTCAAAAACAACCTTCAGGTCTATTACTCCCAGTTCATGACTGACCCCGTCATGCTTCACTCCCAGTCGTTAGCGGCTACAAAAACAAGTTGTATAATAATAATAATAAGTACATCCAGCTCTTCATTCCCAGTTCAGATTGACCCCAGCATGCTAAAACAAGGTTGAATAACACATACATTCTCGGGGTTAGGTGCAAACAGCACAACACCGTTTTCATAAGAAAGAAGACGAAGGTACAAATGTTTAACAGTGATAACATATATATATATATATATATATATATATATATATATATATATATATATATATATATATATATATATATATATATATATATATAAAATCCTTAACAAGTTCATTTATATTGGTTTCCTGGCACTGACCAGGCTTTCAAACGTAGTCCACAAATTTTCAATAGGGTTGAGGTTGGGGGTTTGGGACGGCCATTCCAGAAACTTAATGTTAGCCTGCTTTATCCAACCCACAACCAGTTTTGATATGTGTTTGAGATCATTGTGTGTTTGGGTCAGGCCAAACATAGACATCCTTTTCATGCTGGCAAAAAGAAACTACCCGGTGTGTAGTTGCTCCCGGTGTGTAGTGGACGCCTTGCATGGCAGCAGCCTGACATCGGGATGAATATGCAACCCAGTCTCACGGCAAGTAATGATTCAGCAGCACGAAATATACATTAATCTATTGGTTCGTGATATTGTGACAAAAAGCGCCTCATTTTCATCACAGCAGCACAAATTCATTCTAATTCAATCCGTCATGGCTGCACGAAATTAAAAGTGAAGCGGGGGGGGGGGGGGGGGAGTAAGATTAGGTTATGGTTAAGGTTAGTGTTTGGGGGTAGGAGTAGGGTTAGGCATAGTGAGTTTAAAAGAAAAAAACATCACGAAAATTTGACTAATTTCATCATGGGAGCACAAAACAAAATGTGAGACTGGGCTGGAATGTGAGGCACTGATGTGGAAAGAGCGTCTGATGCAGATGGAAAAGCACTATATAAATGCAGTCCATTTACCATTTCTGTATGTATAATATTAATCCTTTGTGGATTAGAGAAGATCCAAAATAAATTCAAACTTGTGCACTCACTTCTTGTTTTTTAAGTCATTAATGATGAATGCTAGAGGTGGGCGGATCAATCCTAATATCGATAATATCGATGCCAACGCTGGTACTGATATTGAACGATCCTTGTGTAAACAGATCTATACTCAAGCTTTTATTCTCTCCCACACGCACTGACTGCTGCGCACGCAGATTCATCAAAGTCTACTCTCTGTAAGAGCAGCGCTGCGCTGTGTCACACAACATGGAGCAGCGCACCCTTGTATTGTGGTTTGTCAGCCCTCTACCTCAGGAGATTTTGTTTTAAGTTGTGTTGAGTGATAATTTTTTTAAACAAAAATGTTGATTCTGATACTAAAGTATTTTGTTGTCACGTACAATGTTTGGCGAAATTCTATCCTAGGTCTTCTGGATCCTTTGGATCTATGAAGCTTACATATGAAAAAGTATCGGTATCGATATCAGCGATACTGGGCCTGTATTTACTTGGTATCGGATCAATACCAAAATTCCTGGTATTGCCCACCTCTAATGAATGCTGTACAATCGTTCCACCGTGGCAAAAGAACAATTCAAAGACATCATTAAAATCTGAAGATTACCATGACATTCATACCCATGATAAGCACATACAAAGTTCCCACCACCACTGTATGTGGTGAAGGTATTGAACTGTGGAGACATGCACTAATTTCTGCAGTGACATTAATTTCACAGGGTCCTCTACTTTGAGAGATGCCTGGGAAGAGCATAGGGAGTTGTGAGGATGCTGGACAGAGGTGTTTGGTGATGCTAACAGTACTGAGGATCCCAGCAAGTGGAAAGGCCAAGGTCATGCACAAATTTTACCTGGCTGCAGCAAATAGATGGTTACTTTCAAGAGGTGAGCATGGACCAGTTGTCTGCCTGGGTGGTTGCTATCCATGATTCAGGGTTTTTCCACTGGTGTTGTGGTTGTAGGGACGTGTGAGACTGGTGGATGATCCTGGACAAGATTCAAGGTTAACATTTTGATCAAATGTAAGACAGAGTTCATTTATTGTATAGCAGGGCAAATGTCTGAAACAATTGTGTGTTTCATCAAACAATGGCCGTACCAAATTTGGTGCCATGAAATGCACAGTTGTAATGGCATTTTACACATATTTGCCCTGCTAATGAGATCATGTTCAACATGGCTGCATTTGTATTTGTTGATTAGAAACACCTTCACTTGTAACTTAATTCAATTTCAACTTCTGACATGTGATTTCACCACCTTATCTATTGTCTGTGATTCGTCTTACACTGACAGTGATACAGATTTTGACTCATTCAGACTGCAGCATTCCCACAACAACGTGTCCTGCTGTCTCTGCCATAGGCTCTGAAGGCTTTGTTCACCAGCCGCAGCACAGGAATAGGCAGAAAAGGCCGATGGTTCACTACAGAGGATCTGGAGGCCTACCTATATGCACTGTCACAACCAGGGGTTCTGACAGGAGCCCTCAACTACTACAGGAATGTCTTCAGGTAGGCAATAATAAGATTCATTGACTTATGTACAGTGTTGTATAAAGTACCGGAAAATCACACTTAAGTAAAAGTACCCATTAAAAAAATGACTTTGGTAGAAGTTCACTGATTGAAATGCTACTCAAGTAAAAGACTTAAAGTATCTAGTATTTATTGTACTTAAGTATGACAAGTAATGTACAACTAAATGTACTCAAGTATTGAAAGTAAAAGTACAAGTAAATGTTAATAATCAAAAACAGGCTGATTTTTTTTTTCTATTACAAAGTTTATCTAGGCTTGTAAATGACTGGTAGTATTAGTCAAAATACTGAAAATTGTGCACATCACACAAAAACACTTCAGAAACAAGGTTTCAAAACCTAAACGAGAGTAGGCTACTCACTAGGTGTTCACAGGAAACAGTTATTTCTATATGTATTTATTTATTTTCATTGTTACGTGGTTTTATCTTTTCTGGTGTGTTTTGTTTCATTATGTTCTTTTTGTCTCTTTCCCTAAAACTGTATTATAACATTATTAGTCTATTATTATTGACTATTATTGTCTATTATGTAGACTGTTATTGTTGTTGCTATAATATATGAATAAAAATAAATTAAAAAAATTACAATTTGACTCTTTTACGACACAAACGCTGAGCCATTAATTATACAGAAAACAAATCAACACAAACGTGCTGATGCAAACAGCTTAATGCTAACTTTAACATTGAAAACGCCATAGACATGCTAACGCGTTAGCATCGGTCCCGTTTTTAAGTTATAAAGGCTGGGAGTTATAAAGGCTGGGATAGGCTGGAGCCTATCCCAGCAGTCATAGGGTATGAGTGCATAGGGTATGAGTGCACCCTGGACAGGATGCCTGTCTATCATGGGGCCGCATATAGACAGACATGTCAGAGTCTGTCCTGGTTCCTGCCCTGTCTGTCTTTCCAAGTGGAGCTGAGGTGAAGCTGACTGTGGCAATCTTCTGTTTCAAAGGTGGGGTCAGCTGTGGGTTATGTCTGGGCTCCACCCTTGCTGTCAATGCAGCACGTGGGATCTGTCAGAGCGGCGTCTTCACAGCTGATTGTCATCCTGCTTCATCAACACCAGTATTTAACCTCTGACCTTTTACTGATTCAGGGCCGGAATCTCTGGGTTGCTGCCTAGTGCAGCAGATAACTGAAATAATTGTTCAAATGTTGAAGCAAGCACCATATTCGGCACAAGTACTCCTTAGACATTCCTCTTTTGTAAAAACCAACTGGCCACTTGAATTTTCAATAGGCAGCCAGGTAGGGGTCAACTGAGGAATTACACAGGGGTCAGAAATTAAAAATGCTCCGAACATATTGACAACTATACCACATTATTTGTCCGATCGCAAAGATTCCAAAAAGGTATAGTTTGGATGATCTACGACTGAATGTTTTGGAGTTATGGGGTAAAAACAGCAAGAATGGTGACAAAGGTCAGTTTAAGTTTGTACAGGGGTCAAAAGAAAGTTACACCAATTTTGATAAAAAGTGGTGCAAATTATTGGTTGCATTAATAGGGTTTCAAAAAAGAAATAGTTCACACCTTCTGTCATCCTTAGTTATCATGTTATGGGGTAACATATCATACCATGTCATGTCATAGAATCCAATGGACGTCAACATTGTTTGACCTTTACTTTGGAGACCAAACATTCAACACAGTCAAAACTATTCCATTTATTAATCCTATTATCAAAACATATTGTTTTCACTTGTTACCTGGAGGGGCACTGAACAGCCCTATAAAAGAATGCATCTGCCTTGAGCAGAGCGCAGAAGTAAGGTGACAAAGTGAATGGAGACCTGTCGGTTGTTTAAGCTTGTAAATAAATGTTCGTCATGTTCCAAGTGCAGCTCGTCGCCTTCCTGGATAATATTTTGAACAAAACATCTGTGACACAACACGTGCAAAATACACCCCATTATGTAAGTGCTAATTAAAGGTGCAGTCCCTTTTGTTTTTAGCCAAAAAAGTTATAAAATTTATTTTTGTTTGCACTACTACAATATTGTTCTTTAGTATTCAAGTAAATTATTCCAATCTCATATGACTTATTTAACATTTGTTTGCAATTCTGAGCCTCAAATGGAAAACTTACCCAATGTTAGAGTCCACTCATAATATACAACTTTGGAATTCAAATAAATAAACAAACAGCTTGTTGTTCTGGGGGCTTGATTTAAAAAAAAAAAATGGTTGCTTTACAGGAAAATTTGACAAGCAACCGTTTTGTCTGTTGTTGTTGGGTTTTGTTCCACCAGCAGACGCAGTCAACGGATTACACCTGTAGCTGACTGTGCCGGTCCTGGATCGGTACAGCAAAGACTCGACCTATCAGCCGCAGATGCAATTAACAAATTACACCTGTGCTTACTTCTGCTGAGTTTCATCATGGGCAGCACGGTGGATTAGTGGTTAGCACTGTTGCCTCACAGCGAGAAGGTCATGGGTTTGATTCCCACCTGGCCTTTCTCTCTGGAGTTTGCGTGCTCCGGTTTCCTCCCACATCCAAAGACATGCAGGTTAGGTTGATTGGAAATTTTAAATTGTCCGTTGGCGTGCGTGCGGGTGTGAATGTGTTTGGTTGTCTGTATGTGGCCCTGCGACAGACTGGTGTCCTGTCCAGGGTGTACCCCGCCTCACGCTCTATGACTGTTGGGATATAGGCTCCAGCCCCCCGCGACCCTTAATTGGACTAAGTGGTTGAAGATAAGTGAGTGAGTGAGTGAGTGAGTGAGTGAGTGAGTGAGTGAGTGAGTGAGTGAGTGAGTGAGTGAGTGAGTGAGTGAGTGAGTGAGTGAGTGAGTGAGTGTGTTTCATCATCATAACATTAAGTTATCCTCGTGATTATACATCTTAATGCAGTTCAGGTTATATATATATCGGTTGATTTCACTGTCCATTCATGACTAGGAGGGTGGAGCGTATTTGTTTTTTTAATTTATCCTCCCCTTTCTGTGACAACCAATCACAGCTCTGAGAGGACTGTGTCATATGTAGCAACGGGATCAACCCCGCCTCCTCAGAAAGATATTAGTTTCTGTCCACTACTTGCTCAGGTCCACTCTCAGACAGCTCTTGGGCGGATTTTGCCAGGAGGCTGGGAGTCCTTGCCAGGATATTTTAGGCTAGGTTAGGAGCTCTTTGAGAGGGCTTTGAAATGCATGGAGGATACAGGCCCAGGAGTTTGCATCCTGAGTGAAATGAGTGTTAGGAATCAATACAACACAAAGCAGATTAAAACCGCAACACATGGATGATTGCTATTTTCCCCAATGATGAATGAATGATGTCATCTGTAAGTTCCGGAGGAGCAATCTCACTATATTTGCCATGTAATCACTTATAAATACTTCATCAGCACAAAAATTATTCATTTATATTATTAATATTAATAAAAATATTAATTATGGGAGAAATATGGTACTTCAAAACAATTAGAACTCAACACAAAGTGGATTTAGCTCATTTGAGAAAACACCTTTAAGGACAGACTTTATATTTGTGTTTTCAGTGACACTGATCTTTGATTGATTTCATATTTTTGTGAAATATGTCTTGTGATGTCATTCAAAAATTCAACAAACTGCTCTTGGGTTCTCTTTCTCCCCCCTTCTCCCCAAAGCTCCCTCCCACTCAGACAGAACCACATCAGGTCTCCGGTGCTGCTGCTGTGGGGGGAGCAGGACGCCTTCATAGAGCAGGAAATGGCAGAAGCGTGTCGCCTCTACATCAGGAATCATTTCCGTCTGAACATCATCTCGGGTGCGAGCCACTGGCTGCAGCAGGATCAGCCTGATATCGTCAACACCCTCATATGGATCTTCCTCAAGGAGAGCGAGGGACGCAAAGTCTACAGGAACTGAGTCTGCAGCAAGCCTGGGTTTTGATTTTTAGCTCACGTGTCACAGCTGGAGTATGACTGTGATGTGGTCACTCTTTAAATCTTACACATTGACAACATTTTTTAAGAAGGAAAGAATCAAAACACACTTAAGCAGCGAGGAAGTGGAGCAGTAAATGTGACACATAAGATGTTTTTCCACACAACATCTGCCTTAAAGTCCACTGGATGCAGCATTGACAATATGTTGACAGAATCGCCCTGTGACTCCTTTTGTGCTGTGCCTTGTAAATGTGGGATTGGTGCGGTGTAATCATGCCCTCTGTGTGGAGGGGTCAGAGGTCATCTGTTGTACCTGTCTGGTGGGGTCACTCTGCTGTGGGCAGACTCCCCTGCCAGCAGTATTACCTCCTCTGTTGACTCTGTTCTTTTCCCCTGTAGTCAGTGTAACAGTGGTGATCTCCCTGTGTAGAATTGTCAGCGATTGTTGACTATTGTGATATTTTCTATCTCGTCCTACACATTGCATTTTGAATTTTGAAGAGCCAAGTCTAGACCATTAGATTTTTTTTAACAAAATAAAGTTATTGTAAATGCTTTGAATGGCGCCGCTTTTTAAAATTGCCATTAAATTCATGTTTCACACTGAAAACAGAGTAACTGAAGCTGTGCCTTTGTCGTTTTGTTTGTAGGGCTTTGAACCAGAATTTTTTCCCCAACTGGTTCTTTCCGAACAGAAACTGTATTTTAACATTTCCAGTTTTGGGTTCCACACCAAAATTGATGTTCCTGAACCGGTTCGGAAAAAAAAATCATTATCAAACTGGTAAATAACGTTCCATGTCAGCTAGAGGACGCTAAAGACACTGTATGTGCCAGACCTGTATGTGGCGCTGTAACACTCCCATGAAAAATAAAGAAAACAATAGAGCATACTGTAGCAGGCAGCAGAAGCTTGAACTTTTGAAAACGGGACACTGATTAAAAAAGTCTTGTAAGCAGCAAAAGCTACGTACAGTCCTCACACAACTAACAATAACAAGGCTGAGCCACGTATGAATCTTATTAATATGGCAAAGTACAAATAGCCACGTCCTAAAACCATTCCAACACTGAGTAAATATAAAGTCTTAATCTGATCTGTTAGATCATTTCAGTCAGATTAATCATCACAGCCTGACAGTCTTGTTTTGGAAGACGACATCTGGGAAATACAGTAAAACTCGCATATAATGGATTCAGGTGGACCAGCGAATTTTCTCTGTTATAATCTAAATCTGCTTTATGTATAAAACAGACAAAATCTGCTATATATATTTAAAACGGACAAAATCTGTTATATGTATGTTAACAGAATACTTAGTCAGGATGTGCCAAATGATCTACGGGGAATCCCAGCATCAGTTAGGTTTACATATTTCCTTGATTAAACACCTGACTGTGAATAGGGGCCTGCCTCATTTAATAACCAGGTCAAACCTTAATCTGAAAAAAACAAACGCCTGCCTTAAATAAGCACTGGACATTATGTGCATTAAACACCGCAGCAGCAGGGTGAAGACCGTCAGCCGCTACTACTCTCTGGGATCCTTGTTTTCCTCTGGGCCAGCTTTTGAGCCAGCCCGAGGTGACAGTGGCATCTTGTCATGTAAACCCATTTTACCTTGTTACCACCAGAATCTGGTATAAGTATGGACCTTTTTCTTTCACCTGGAAGTCATAGATACTTTGTCAAGAGAATTGATTAGCACATAATGAAAATGGATGAATAAGTTCATCTGAAGGCCTTTGAAGTTTCCTGGATACCTGTAGAAGAAGATAGATACTTGCTTTTCCCAAATTTTTGACAATAGGTTTGATACCTTAACAATAACAATCGTTCACCAAAACTGTAAATTATGAGTATGCTAAATTAAGTTTTAATTAAATTTAATAATTTAAGAACATTGCCTCAAACAGACATGTGCCGGCTATTGTTGTCCATGGAGTCCAGACAGATATCTGATCTGGGTGAATTTGGTCCTGAAACTAAACATTTTATTTAGTTTTGTTTTATGTCAATCCCTCAGTGATTTTCCTTTAGATACTAAGCTGCCTTAGCATATAACATAATTTCAATACAATTCAATTTATTTTGTTTATATAGCACCAAATCACAACAAAGCTGCCTCATGCTGCTTCACACACGTAATGTCTAACCTTACCAACCCCTAGACCAAGCACACAGTGGTAGGCAAAAATTCCCTCTGATGATATTAAGGAAGAAACCTCAAGCAGACCAGACTCAAAGAGGTAACCCACTGCTTAGGCCATTTTAACAATTACAAGGTTTTGCAAAGTTTTACAAAGCTAAAGAAACAGAAGAACAGGAAAACAAACATCATAACATGAAAATGATGAGAAGTCTAGACAGGCATTAGCACCACAGACAGAGGTCATACAGCATTCTTCACACCGTCAGTGGGCCTGTTCATGTGACGGGGTCCCTTTCAAATGCAGCATGCAACATCTGCTTCAGGCCTCGTATCTCACAATCAGTCCAGCCCCTTGTGGTTTAGACCCGTCAATCCTGCAATCCTATGTGACATTGCCCGTACCTCGGACAGAGAGAAAAAGAGCAGAATCAGTTGGCAGGAAAAAAAAACTACACCCAAATTCATCAGCAGTAAGTCGACAGGAAAACAGAGAAATTACTAAGGTGATCACCGGCCACAAGCCCTAAGCTTCACTAACAGACCCAGAATTTAGATAAAGTTGAGACCAAGACCTGTTCCTTTTCAAATAAAATGATTTAAGCATAGTACCATACTATGCCAGTGAGCTAGCCACATGAGAGGGCGAATAGATGCGTCTTAAGTCTAGACTTGAAAGTCTCTAAAGAATCTGACTGTTTTTTGTTTTTTTTTTTGATGCATGGAGATCACAAAACAGGTGCATGATAAGAGAAAGCTCTGTGGCCCGCAGACTTTTTATTCACCCTACAGACACAAAGTAGTCCTGCACCCCGAGAACGCAGAGCCCGGGCCGGTACATAGGGTTTGACTGGGTCAACTAAGTAGGGAGGTGCTAGACAAAGGTTCCAAGGTTAGAGGTAGTGTTGTTGTACAAGACACACTGACAACGACTGGTTAGGTATAATGTCAACCATGCAAGGACATTCCCAGTAATCCCAAAATGATTCTCTAACCTATCAAGTAGAATACAGTGATCCACTGTATGAAATGCAGTGCTAAGATCTAACAGCCCCAGGACTGTAGTGGTGTCTAAATCCATTGCAAGCAGATCATTTACCACTTTGGTCAGAGCTGTCTCTGTGGAATAGTATGTTCTAAATGCAGACTGCAGTGACTCAAACAGATTATTCTTAGTAAGGTGGTCCATGAGCTGCTGTAAAACCACTTTTTCCAGAATTTTAGAACAAAATGATGTCGGTCTATATTCTTCAATACACTTGGGTCAAGATTAGATTTCTTAAGTAATGGTTTAATCACTGTAGATTTGTAACATTTAGAAACAGATCCAGAAGTTAGTATTAGATTAATAACTTCCAACACAATAGGCTCAAGAGTGGGCCGCGGGTCCTTAAAGAGTTTTGTTGATATAGGATCAAATAAGTAGGTCGTACTTTTAGCAGACATTACATGTTTCATCAGCATGCCCAGTGAGATACTATCAAATTTGGTAAATCTAGGCAATATATCAGTGATAGCACCAACCTCAATAACACGGCGTAGTGGTTGGATTCATGCATGCTGGGATATATTTAACCTAATGTTATCTGTTTTCTTCTCAAAGTAATCTAAGAAATCTTGGGCTGTAAAAGGAGAGTGACTTACCGATGGTTGTCCATGAATAAGTGTTGCCACCGTGTCAAACAGGTACTTTGAATTATGGGTGTTTTTGTTGATCAAACCATAGTAGTATGCCCGCTTCATAGCCAGTAGCTCATGCTTATAGTCTGGAATAGCATCATGCCACGCGAGGTGGAATACTTCTAGCTTTGAATGACACCATTTTCGTTCTAGGCTTCTAGCCTTGTACTTGAGGCCATGTAAGTAATCATTGAACCACGGCGACTGTGTGTTGGCGGGCTGTGGTTTTAATATGGATGGAGCGATCACATCAAGTGTGGTTGTGAGAGCTGAGCTTAAGCTGTCCACAAGACTGTCCACTGAATGGTCATTTTCCATAAGTGGCACTAAGTTATCAGTGAACCTGGCTCCAAGTTCAATTGTAGTTGAACAGTTGATGTGTCACCGCAATGATAGCTCAGGTTCTTGTTCCAGTAAACATGGCAATGAGACTATAAACCTAATAAGTGAGTGATCAGAGACCACCGACACAAGAGGCATGATATCAATATTTGTGACAGCCATACAGTTGTATGTACGTTTGACGTTTCTTTATAAATCACTGGTTGTTTGGATCAGCAATTTCAGTTAAATATATCGTATAGCAGACAAACACAGTGATATTTGAGAAGTGAAATGAAGTTTATTGGATTTACAAAGTGTGCAATAATCCTTTAAACAAAATTAGGCAGGTGCATCAATTTGGGCACCCCAACAGAAAAACTACACAATATTTAGTAGATCCTCCTTTTGCAGAAATAACAGCCTCTAAATGCTTCCTATAGCTTCCAATGAGAGTCTGGATTTGGGTTGAAGGTATTATGGACCGTTCTTCTTTACATCTCCAGTTCAGTCAGGCTTGTTGGTTTCTGACCATGGACAGCCCGCTTAAAATCACACCACAGACTTTCAGTAATATTCAGGTCTGTGGACTGAGATGGCCATTTCAGAACGGTGTACTTGTTCCTCTGCATGAATGCCTTAGTAGTTTTTGAGCAGTGTTTATAGTTGTTGTCTTATTGAAAGAACCAGCCCCACCGCAACTTCAACTTTGTCACTGATTCATGAACATTGTTCTCAAGAATCTGCTGATATTGACTGGAATCCATGTGACCCTCAATTTTAACAAGATTCCCAGGACCTGCACTGGCCACACAGCCACACAGCATGATGGAACCACCTCCAAATTTTACTGTAGGTAGCAAGTGTTTTTCTTGGAATGCTGTGTTCTTTTTCCAGCCATGCATACCGCCCCTTGTTATGTCCAAATAACTCAATTTTAGTTTCATCAGTCCACAGCACCTTATTCCAAAATGAAGCTGGCTTGTCCAAATGTGCTTTAGCATACCTCAAGCAACTCTGTTTGTGGCATGTATGCAGAACAGGCTTCCTCTTCATTACAGCATCTCTTTGTTCAAAGTGTGTTGTATTGTTGAACGATGCACAGAGACACTATCTGCAGCAAGATCATGTTGTAGGTCTTTGGAGCAGGTCTGTGGGTTGACTATGACTGTTCTCACCATCCTTCACTTCAGCTTATGAGATTTTTCTTGGCCTGCCACTTCAGGCCTTAATTAGTACTGTGCCTGTGGTCTTCCATTTCCTCACTATGTTCCTCACAGTGGAAACTGACTGCTGAAATCTCTGAGATAGCTTTTTGTATCCTTCCCCTAAACCCTAATGTTGAACAATGTTTTCAAGTCATTTGAGAGTTGTTTAGAGGCTCCCATGTTGCCACTCATTAGAAGAGATGCAAAGAGGGGAAACATTTGCAAATGCCCACATTAAATACCCCATGATTGGATTCACCTGCGTAAAGAGGTCATGGGTCACTGAGCTTACCAAACCAATTTTGTGTTCCAATAATTAGTGCATAAAGTATTCAAATCAATAAAATGACAAGGGTGCCCAAATTTATGCATCTGCCCAATTTTGTTTAAATAATTATTGCACACTTTCTGTAAATACTAGAAACTTTATTTCACTTCTCAAATATCAGTGTGTTCATCTGCTATATCAGGGGTGGGCAAATTATTCCAGAAAGGGCCAAGATGGTGCAGGTTTCCTTAGTCGCCACTGACTCCACCAGGTGATTTCACTGATTAATTGATTCTATCTGCTCAAAGTGATGTTAATCACTGAAATCACCTGGTGGAGTCAGTGGCTGCAAAGAAAACCTGCACTCTCTTGGTCCTTTCTGGAACAAGTTGCCCACCCCTGTGCTTTAACTGAAATTTCTGATCCAGACAACCAATGATTTATCATGAAAATTATCAGGGGTGCCCAAACTTTTGCATACAACTGTACCATGTATGAGGACCAGGGTATTTCCACCAATGTGTGTCAAATCCTGAATGTATTGCTGGACTCCGGATACATCCATATTGTCCATAAATGATTTGCAGAGGGGGTCAGAAGGCTTATTTATATGAATGTTGAAGGCACCAATAATCAGATGTTATCTGCACAGGTTGTCAACTTAGAGAGAAACTCACCAAATTCATCTAAGAATTCAAAATATGGGTCCAGGGGCCTATATATGGTGACAGAATAGCATGGTCGATTACCTCCGCCAAGGAGGTTATGTTTTCGATCGCGTTTGTTTGTTTGTTTGTCTGTCTGTCTGCAGGATAACTCAAAATGTTTTGAACTGATTTTGATGAAATTTTGTGGAGTGGTTGGAAATGACAAGAGGAACAAGTCATTAAATTTTAGTGGTGATCCGGATCACGATACGGATCCTGATGCTAACGTGTTAGCATGTCTATGGCATTTTCAATGTTAAAAGTTAGCATTAAGCAGTTGCAGCTGTCATCACGTTCGGGTGCATTTGTTTTCAAATTGTAATATTTTTTAAATTTATTTTTGTTTATATATTAATAATCTAATGATTATTATATACAATTTTAGAGAAAGAGACAAAAAGAAATAGATCACTGTGCCAAGGAGGGAATCTCTTTAGGGTCAGTGACCCTATGGCCTTGTTTAGAGAAGTGTTTCATAAATGTTAAAAAAAATCATATATTTGCAGTTTAGTTGAATAATAAATTGAATTTTGTCTCTTATTTGTTTTTGTCTATAAGCACATGCAATATCAATATCAGTGCTCAGATGACAGTAGTTTCTGGGAAAGGTGCAAGTTGCAATAACCTGTGATGCCAAGCGCTAAGGATACATGCTATCCAGTCACAGCAGATGAAACTTTTTTTTACTACTGAGCAAACATCATTGTTAGACTTTTTTAGGTTCAATGATTCCACGGTGTGTAGATGTTATGGCGTCAGTGACCCCATGGCCTTGGTGGAGGTTTGCACTCTCTGAGTGCTTCTAGTTTCTGTTGTTATTCTTCTAGCCTTGGCTATGCATATTATCCTGGGCAGCGCGGAGAGTGAGATGTTCAAACAAATTATATTTTAGACCCCCAACAGCTAGTAAACTAAACCCAGAACCCATCATGGATTTTCTCCGCTAATTTCTCCATGAGGCTAATGGAGTCCATGCCCACATTAGTCACAGGATCTCTAATCACCTGCTCCGTGGCCTGCTGTAAACTCCTAATGTTACCCTCCCTGTAGAGCTCTATCTATGTTAATCTTGAGCAAGCCACGGCGACCCCAAAAAGAAGGCCAGGTATCAATAAAACTAAAGCCTTGCTGCCTACAAAATTGCACCAGCCACGTATTCAGCGATGTCAGCATTAAATGCCTCATATTTACCCCAGGAGGGGAGGGGACCAGAGACTATTAATTGTTGCAGACACATCTTTCTGGTGAGGTCACAAGTCCTTTCTTTGTCCATTTTCTCTTGTCCTCTGAGTGTCTCATCTTATTATCATTGGCGTTGACATGAACTATTTGGCTATATCTAGTGTCATATTCCTTTGGTTGTCTGCACCTATGCACCGTCAGCACCCAAAGGTAAGAGGCAATGGTGCTCTGGCCCCAAGAATACATTTAACATCAGCTGGCATCTGTAATCTAACTGTGCGGGTGGTAGAGTCCCCTATCACTAACACCCGGCGTTTCAGCTTGGTGATAAGGGTAGAAGTCACCTGTGGACTTGGAAAGCTAGCGACAAGCATGTCCAAGGCTGGAAAATGGTTCACAGTTCATAGTGGCAACTGTGATCCAGGTGCCACTACACCAAGCCCTATGTGACTTTCTCCACCTAACAACAGTCTGAAAGCCATCATCTTTAGCCAGCAGTCATCTTTAGCTCAGCAAATGCTAACGGACGTGCTAGCTGGCCTGACACAAACCTTATCTGGAGTGCCCATAAAATCTAACTCTACTGAAGTAAGAAGCTGCTCTGGCTTATGGACACGGCTCTCTAAAAGAGCCACCCTATTTGTCAGCATCATGTGAAATTTATGTAGAGAGTAATATGATTTGCGCACCAGAAAATCCAAGCATGTAGCCAAAGCTAGGACGAGCTAACCGATAACGAAGTGCTAATCACTCCTAAGATTCACACAGGAGAAAAATATTTAGCTAAGATTCACAGCAGTTGTACTTAAAAACTAAAAGAAGTGTTAGAGACAAATAGGAGAAACAGTTACAACCTTGTATTAATTAGAAGAGCATTGTTCAAGGCAGCAGTCCGTCCTGGAGACAGTTACATATCTAGCATATAACTTCTCTGTGTGAGAAGTTACAACTTTTCTCTCTGACTTGAGTGTTTAACCCTCTGGAGTCGAATGATGCACCATCATGTAAAAAGTCACATGACCTAATTATGCGGATGTAATACTCAATCTGCTGCACTCTGAGGTTCCCTTTAAATGTGTGTTGAACGTGGAGACGTCAACCTTTATAGCACTTTTTAAATTTTGTTAATAGGCCTAGTATAACTTGACTTATGAGTATTTTTTATGCCATGCATTTTCATGAATATTACTGTCATTTGCCGCTGTGCATTTATGTACATACATGCAGCCAAAAGGATCATTTCCTTCTCTACTGCAGCAGCGACAGTGGTGGCAAGAAATATGACTCCTTCTTCCTCATTGGTTGGCTGGCTTGTGAATTTTCCACCAACAGGGCGTTCTAAACAGGAAGTGACAATTTTCAAATCCACAGTAAAACAGAAAATGTTCAAATGTCAAACACTTCCTGGATTGACAGACAAGATCCCATGGAATCTCACGGGAACTCAGTGGCAAGCTCACACTCAAACAGGAAGTTCCAATTTATCAGTCACAGTGAAACAGGAAATGCTTATGGATTTTAATGGAAATACATTGCGATCAGATGGGACATTTTATCCGATGTAAGTGATATGTATGTAACGGATTAGTTACAGTCAGGAGGGACTGAACATCTACAGAGAATCCTGCATCAGGACGTGCGCCTCATTTAATGACCAGGTCAAAATTTCCTCTGAATTTTTTTTTTCTGCCAAATGTATTTGATCCATTATCAAAATGTAAAAGCAGCAACGTTTGCAGCAAAGTGTAAGCTGCTTTCACTGTGCAGCCTGATGTGCAGCTCCAAGTCTGACCATAGTGTGAAAAAAATAAGCGGTCAGACTTTTAATCACAGAAATGACTCTGGTCCCCCACATGAGGGGTTTAATGGAAATACATTGTGATCGGACGGGACATTTTATCCGATATGAGCGAAAATCCATTGTACAAAATCTGTTATATACGGTGTTATTACATGGAAAACAATACAAAAACTTTGGGACTTTTTTGTCTGGTGACTTAATATCTGGTTTATACGATGACGGTTTAGGTGAGTTTTACTGTACATGGGACTGAACAATAAATTTACCTCTCAAAACTGACAATGAAGTCGCTTCCATCCCATACAGCTGACTTTATTTTCCTTTCTTTCTTTTTTTTTGTTCAGATCTGAAAGGCATCTGTACTTCTTGAAGCCCTTGCTGTGTCTATTTGTGCCTCCAAATGCACAACAACCTGGCATTTTCAACGAATAAAGAAAATAGCTGGATTTATGAGGGTAGGCTGAAAAGTTCTAAGGCTGACTATGATGCAGTTGTCAAACTGAACAAATACATGGTTATTTTTCTACATAGTCTCCCTGTAACTCCACACACTTCTTCCAGCGGTGCTTAAGTGCTTCCATTCCCTTGGCATAGAAGCTTTCATCTTGAGAGTCAAAATAGTCCTCAACGGCAGCAATCACCTCATCATTGCTCCGATAGTGCTTCCCAGCCAAGTTTTTTTTTTTTCAGGTTTGGGAACAAATCAAAGTCCAAGGGTGCCAAGTCAGGGGAGTATGGTGGGTAATCTACCAGTTCGAATCCACACTTGTGGATAGTGGCCATGGCCACTGTTGACTTGTGAGCTGGGGCATTGTCTTGATGGAACAGCACCCCGTTCGTCAGCTTTCCTGGTCGCTTCTTTTTGATAGCCTCGCGTAACTGTCTCATTAGGTTAGAATAGTACTGTCCATTTGTGGTTTGTCCCTTTTCAAGATAGTCCACGAACACAATGCCCTTGGCATCCCAGAAAACTGAAACCATGACCTTCCCCGCAGACGAAATGACCTTGGCCTTCTTTGGAGGTGGTGACCTTGGGTGTTTCCACTGCATTGATTGTTTTTTTTGTCTCTGGTTCAAAGTGGTGAACCCAACACTCATCCTGGGTAAGAAAACATTCCATGTAATTGGCTGGATCCTCTTCAAACTGCGCCAAGTTTGCCTTTGACATGACTAGCCTGGTGCGTTTCTGATCAGGTGTCAGAAGACGTGACACCCACTGAGCTGACAAATCAAATCAAATCAAATCAATTTTATTTATATAGCGCCAAATCACAACAAATAGTTGCCCCAAGGCGCTTTATATTGTAAGGCAAAGCCATACAATAATTACGGAAAAACCCCAACGGTCAAAACGACCCCCTGTGAGCAAGCACTTGGCAACAGTGGGAAGGAAAAACTCCCTTTTAACAGGAAGAAACCTCGAGCAGAACCAGGCTCAGGGAGGGGCAGTCTTCTGCTGGGACTGGTTGGGGCTGAGGGAGAGAACCGGGAAAAAGACATGCTGTGGAAGGGAGCAGAGATCAATCACTAATGATTAAATGCAGAGTGGTGCATACAGAGCAAAAAGAGAAAGAAACACTCAGTGCATCATGGGAACCCCCCAGCAGTCTAAGTCTATAGCAGCATAACTAAGGGATGGTTCAGGGTCACCTGATCCAGCCCTAACTATAAGCTTTAGCAAAAAGGAAAGTTTTAAGCCTAATCTTAAAAGTAGAGAGGGTGTCTGTCTCCCTGATCCGAATTGGGAGCTGGTTCCACAGGAGAGGAGCCTGAAAGCTGAAGGCTCTGCCTCCCATTCTACTCTTACAAACCCTAGGAACTACAAGTAAGCCTGCAGTCTGAGAGCGAAGCGCTCTATTGGGGTGATATGGTACTATGAGGTCCCTAAGATAAGATGAGACCTGACTATTCAAAACCTTATAAGTAAGAAGAAGAATTTTAAATTCTATTCTAGAATTAACAGGAAGCCAATGAAGAGAGGCCAATATGGGTGAGATATGCTCTCTCCTTCTAGTCCCCGTCAGTACTCTAGCTGCAGCATTTTGAATTAACTGAAGGCTTTTCAGGGAACTTTTAGGACAACCTGATAATAATGAATTACAGTAGTCTGAATGAATTGAATTAGTTTTTCAGCATCACTCTGAGACAAGACCTTTCTAATTTTAGAGATATTGCGTAAATGCAAAAAAGCATTTGACATTCCAAGTTCTTCATGCAGAATGTGTTCAATTCTCTCACGGGATATTCCCACAGCATCTGCTAGCTGATTAATCATCGATCGTCTGTCGTTCATCACCATTTCATGAACAAGGTCAATGTTTTTCTGGGTTGTGGCTGTTGCAGGCCGCCCAGACCTTGGGTCGTCTTCAAGGCTCTCTCTGCCCCTCTTGAATTCAGCTGCCCACTTCTGCACTGTAGATATGGAGGGAGCTTCATCCCCTAATGTAGCAACCATATCCCCCTTCTTATGCAGGTACTTAATCACACTGCGATGCCAGATTTTGGCCATTTTTGCCATTTCCCTCTACCACGAACTTTCAAACTTAGCTATGAACCACAAACTACCTCAGAACCTGGAAGAAAATAACACAGTTAGTCATCAGAAGAGTTGAACTTAATGCATGCCAGGTTTTATTGAAATGGCATTTCTCCTTCTTGGTGAGCCTTAGAACGTTTCAGCCTACCCTCGTACATGCAGATAGATTAACAGCAAACACTATTTTGAACCCAAGATGGCACCATGAGTCATGTTGCCATTTTCCTGCTATCAAGGCACACTAGTTGCAGCACCATTAAGCCTGGGCTTTGGCGGCAGTCATCTACTGGCAGGCCCGGGTTCTGGCTAGACCTGTTTAACCACTATCCAGCGGCATAACACTGGGGACGAGCCCCCTGCGGTTGGTCAGTGTCATTACTGCCCAGTTTCTTCCAAACTGTTCAGTATGCCAAAAAAGCCATAAGTAGTGAAGATTTGGATGAGCTCAAACTCTCCTTGAATTTCATGTCGGAGGAACTCAGTGGAGTGGTGATAAAACAAACTGAACTGCTTTTTTATTGATGGATGTTCATGATCTCCAAAGAATCTTGCAGGAGAAAGATAATAAAATTAGAACATTGGAAAATCGTGTTGATGATCTGGAGCAACAAATGAGGATGGAGGAGGTAATTGAGTTTGGACTAAACACTAATCATCAGACATATGCTAGAGCCGCTGCTGTGGACAGCAGTGCCGGTGATGTAGAGGTCACACAGAAAGAAACTCACTCCCTGGAGCAACAGGTTGTTCAGTTTTTTCCTCCAAGGACATCCACATTAATAGTACTGATATTGCAGACTACCATTCAGTTTTAAGAAAAGACAAAAAGTCAAACTCGGTTATCATCATGCGGTTTGTGAACAGGAAGTTTAAGAACCGAGGTGTATGTAAAAGAACATTTGACAAAGAAAAATGCGGAGATTGCAGGACAAGGAGGAGGACGAGGAGTCCTTCGAAAACAGGAAAAAAAAATGCAAGCAACCTGGACCAGGAACTGCAAAGTGTGGATCAATTTAAATGGAACTCCAGAGGAAGCAAAAGTCATAATGATACGAGAGCTTTCGGATCATTTTAACTGACTGCTCCTTAAGGAGGAAAATGTTCCTTATTGGTTCTCTGTCACTTATTTGGAGGGATTTTCATTGTGATTTCTTTTGTTTTCCTTTTGTTATGAGACAAAGAAAATTTATATTATGTACAGGTTTATATCAAACAGTTAGACCTTATTTAGCTGCATTTTTGGTTTGTCAATTACAACCTTTTGTCTGATCTTCCCCATATCTGGCTTCTTATTTTGGTTTGGTCTCTCATCTGTGTCCATGTCCTCAGTCTTTGATCCTCTGTCTTTGATTTTCTGTTTGTTATACTGACGTCACTCGTTTTGTTTTCTGTTTATTAAGCATTTTCTGTTTGTCATACTTTAGTCATTGTTGGGGAAGTGTAATGACACGGACCCACAACAGGGGGCGCAAATGAACGGTCAATAGATAGTCCAATGTCAAGGATTTTATATAGTTCATGCTCTTATTATCATTTATTTTCTTATAGTTTATGCTTATTATTTTTCCTCTTTGTGAGAAGAGGAGGTTTTAGAAAGAAAGACTTGTTGTCTGCATGCTTCATGATTGAGCAAACTATTTTTCATTTTGCATAAGTGCCTTATCCTGCTTTGACGAGCCACAAGGCTCATGTTGCAGGAATGGAAGGTTTCAGCCGTTACCTTGCTTTGCTATCACCCTCTTGCAGACATGACTCATGTGTAACCTCTCCCGACTGTCCTTGTTTGTTTTTTCTCATGTTGATGAACTAAATAAAAGGCTGGGCCAGAAGAGGGAATTTTAGGAGAGCTTTGAAGCTGAGCACTTACAAGCTGTTTCTTGTTCTCCTCCTCTGCGCAGAGCAAAAAAAAATATATATATATATATTTGTCTCTCTCTGACTGGTTTCTTTTCAGTGTTTGTGCCTCTCATTTCTTTAAAAACAGGGTGCAAACCCAACAGTTTTTTCTTAGCGCCCAACATGGGGCGTCGACAGATCTTCTCGAGCGAATGGAGGAAGACACGCCTCAGACTGTGCACAGCCGATTCCACTAGAGGGATTGAAGGAAAGTCCTGAGGAGTGAATTCTCCGTCGGGCTGGTGACTATAGACGTCCACCTCCGCTCGCCGCAGTAGATTGACGACGCCTCCGAACCAAATGAGGGGCGCAACAAATTAACGTAAGTAATTACTGCCTGCCTGTGAGGAAAATATGTTGAGGAGGGGTTAGAGTCCCCATCCAGAATAAAGTGCGGGGGAAGGAGTTAGAGTCTCCGGTCCTGCTGGCACAGGTGGTGGAGGGGTTCGAGTCCCCATCCGGCTGAGAAATACAGGAGGAGTAAGAATAAATTTCAGGAGAAGCAGTTAGAGAGACGCAAATTAATTGATTATTTCAAAAGTGAAACTAAGTGTGTTTGTGGTATGAATGAGAGAAAATTCTGTTTTTGTTGTAAGGATTTTGTTGTGTTATTTATGTCTTGATATAAAATGATTTATTATTATTTATTTTTTTTAAGATGAGGGCTTGTCTGTAATTGCAATCATTGATGAAATCTGTAATTTATTTTGTATATGTGTGAGAGTCGGAGCGGTTGTGGGAGTGTGTGTGTGTGTGACAGTGTCGGACTGTATGTGTGGTATTTTTTGACTGAGTATTCCTTAGTAATAATAAAAGAATGAGACTGTGAGTGACTGAAGCACGGACAGCTTGATATCCCATTTTATCAGGGGATAAAAGTGGAGCCGTTGTCTGCAAAGTAGGTCATTTTAAGTCCATACGCACCACACTCACATATTCCCGACGAGTCTGCAAAGAGGGGGAGTCCA
Organism: Thalassophryne amazonica; assembly: GCF_902500255.1. Taxonomy (NCBI): domain Eukaryota; kingdom Metazoa; phylum Chordata; class Actinopteri; order Batrachoidiformes; family Batrachoididae; genus Thalassophryne; species Thalassophryne amazonica. Next base: position 112,713,233 of record NC_047112.1, read on the forward strand.
AGGAAGGTCCTCCCCACGGGGTAGAAGCTTGACCTGAACTTTGCAGAGTGAAGGGGAATAGGTGAACAACATGGGAAACACATGCACAGAAAATAAGCCCCTATTTCAGGGCGATGAAAAATACATGCACAAACGCAATCCGGAAAATCTGAAGTACATAATTAAATGAAAAAGAAATATGGCTTTTCAGGTAAATTGGTTATGCCAGATTGTGAAGGTTTGGTGTTAAAACTTACAGCAACAGCAGCAAATAAAAAGGTAACAGGAAAGCAAGAAAATAAGGAGAAATAGAGTGTGCAAAAGTATGGCTCAGTGAAGCACAGATGAGAGTAGAGGCCATAAAGAGGAAGAAAAACCTGTGGTGACTCTAAAGGTAAATGGACAGGACATGGATTTTCTCTGTGACACAGGAGCATGTAGGACAGTGATAACAGACAGACCTCCCGGAACTAAATTTGCAAAAGAAGTCGTTTGGGTAAAATCTGCAAATGGACAGGTGAATTCAGAGAAAATATTGAAGTTTGTCAATTTTGAAGATCCTGAAACGAACCAAACTGCTTGTGTCTCTGTGGTTTATTCACCCCATTGTCCAGTAAATTTACTGGGACGAGATTTGATGACTGCCTTATCTATAGGAGTCACACCAACAGTAGGTGGTATGAGAGCTGCCAGGCAGCCCGCTACTGTATATACAAATTTGGCCCAGGCCTGGCAGTACTCTTTGGATCTGTCGGAGTTGAGACAAACTGAACAATTATTGGAGGAAGGTCTGATGACCTGTGAAAACAGAGAACACGTAGTAATGATGTCACCAAAAGATCTACACATAACTATGCTATTCACTCCACAAAAGGATGAAAGGTATGGAGCAGGATTTCTGAAAATTCCATCAGAATTATAGACAGTAGCACACCTATACACAGACAGAAAAACCACCTCTGTGTGTAGTGTAGTACTGACCCAAAGTGCAGACAAATGGTACAGAGGAAAACCTGAGGCTGTGCCACATATTTCACTGACAAGGGCAGACACTCAGTCCTGGAAGGACCTTGGAGGAATTGCTAAAATAGCTGAGGAAGCGACTGATTGGCACGAAGCAGATGCAGTGTCGGTGTGGGATTTCAGTCCATCCACAGGCTTGTATCGGAAATACATGTTTGTAAGTGCTTGGACGACACCGGTGATACATGAAGTAGATCTGGACGATTGAAATTTAACAACATCTGTGTTGTTGACACAGGAAGATGAGACTTTATTGGCCAAACTGCCTCCTCATCTCTGGGTGAATGCACCCACAGATGTAGGACTGTTGAAAAATATTCCGCCAGTCAAAATTAAGCCACGATCTGATTGGAGACCACGGATCAAACAATATCCGTTAAAACCTGAAGCAGAAAAAGGAATTGAACCGGTTATTGCAGAATATATTGGAAGCAGGAGTCATCAGGGAATGTTTAGATGCATCCTGAAACACTCCAATATATCCTGTGAAAAAAGCAGACAATCAGAATTGGCGAATGGTACAAGACCTACGTGCAGTAAATGCTGCAGTAGAAACTAGTGCCCCTCTGGTACCAGACCCACATACGCTGCTAAATAGATTAAGTCCTGGAAACATGTACTTCTCTGTCATAGACATCAGTAATGCATTTTTCTCAGTACCTGTTCATCCAGACTCTCAATTTTGGTTTGCTTTTACATTCAAAGGGGAAATATACACATATACAAGACTCCCTCAAGGTTTTGCTGACAGTCCGACCATTTTTACACAAGCAATAAATTGTTGCTTATCTTCATTTACTCCACCAGAAGATTCACAAATCTTGGTGTATGTAGATGACATTTTGGTGGCAGGAAAGACAAAAGACAGCTGTACAAAATGTACTATGGTGCTTTTGCAACATTTAGCAGAAACAGGAAGTAAAATTAAAAAGCAAAAGTTGCAGTTTGTGCAACCACAAGTGACTTATTTAGGCCACGTCCTATCAGCTGAGGGGAAATGAATACAAGACGATCGAAAGCACGCTATTCTCAAAGCGCCTAAACCGTCAACAAAAAAGGAAATGATGACTTTCTTAGGTATCTGTAATTATTGCAGAGCCTGGATTCCATGTTATGCAGAGAAGGTGCAGAAATTGCAGGATTTAATACATTCTATACCAATGGCTATGACTGACAAAATACAGTGGAATAAAGAAGCTGAAGAGCAGTTTACAGCTCTTAAACAAGAACTTGTGAGTTCCACAGTACTATCTCTGCCCAATTATGCTAAGCCATTCACTCTCATGGTGGACACAAAACAGGGATTCATGTGTGCAGTCTTGCTACAACAACATGGTAATAAAAATAAACCAGTCGGCTATTATTCCAAATGTTTGGATCCAGTGGCACAGGGCCTACCTCCCTGTGTCCAAGCAGTATGCGGAGTGGCAATGGCAGTGGAAAGTACAGTGGATGTTGTTTTGTTCCACCCATTGACTGTTAAAGTACCACACACAGTCAGTGTGTTACTCCTGCAAACAAAGATGACATTCTTATCGCCTGCTAGACAGATAGCTTATACAGCAATGCTATTGTCTCAGCCACATATTACCATTGAAAGATGCAACACCTTGAATCCCGCCACGCTCCTACCTACTGAGACAGACGGTGAACCACATGATTGTTTGGCAGACACACAGAAACAACAATTACCTCGACCAGACTTAACAGACGAACCATTTACAGATGGACTACATTACTTTGTGGATGGCTCATGTTTCAAGGATCAGAAAGGACAGACATTAACAGGCTATGCTGTTGTTCAATTACCAAATACTGTTATTGAAGCAACACAGATTGATCATTTTAAATCAGCCCAAGCTGCAGAACTCATTGCATTAACCAGAGCTTGTATCTTGGCTAAAGGACAGAAACTGACAGTCTATACAGATAGTCAATATGCATTTTCAACAATTTGGTTCTTTGCAAAACAATGGCAACAAAGAGGTATGATAACCTCTACAGGGAAACCAGTGACACATGCAGGCTTACTCACAAATTTGCTAGAAGCAGTGACATTACTATCACACGTGGCATTATGTAAATGCGCAGCCCACACCAGAGGTACAGATTTTGTCTCCAGAGGAAACTGCCTGGCAGACAAAATAGCGAAAGAAGCAGCAGCTGGTCGATATGGCACTTCTTCTATTTACACAGCTCAGACAGACAATGAACCATTAATAGATTCTGACCTTTTATTGGATATGCAAAAACAGGCACCAGCGCAGGAACGACATTTGTGGTTGAAAAATGGGGCAACCCCAAACCCCAAAGGACTTTATTGTGTACATAACAAACCCATCCTACCCAAAAGCTTATTCAAAACAGCCGCAATTGCGACGCATGGGTTAACGCATGTGTCGACAGGGGGGATGGTATACGAGGTCTGTCAATAAAGTATAGGTCCTTTTTTATTTTTTTCAAAAACTATATGGATTTCATTCATATGTTTTTACGTCAGACATGCTTGAACCCTCGTGCGCATGCGTGAGTTTTTCCACGCCTGTCGGTGACGTCATTCGCCTGTGAGCACTCCTTGTGGGAGGAGTCATCCAGCCCCTCGTCGGAATTCCTTTGTCTGAGAAGTTGCTGAGAGACTGGCGCTTTGTTTGATCAAAATTTTTTCTAAACCTGTGAGACACATCGAAGTGGACACGGTTCAAAAAATTAAGCTGGTTTTCGGTGAAAATTTTAACGGCTGATGATAGATTTTGAGGTGATACTGTCACAGGTTTAGAAAAAATTTTGATCAAACAAAGCGCCAGTCTCTCAGCAACTTCTCCGACAAAGGAATTCCGACGAGGGGCTGGACGGCTCCTCCCACAAGGAGTGCTCACAGGCGAATGACGTCACCGACAGGCGTGGAAAAACTCACGCATGCGCAAGAGGGTTCAAGCATGTCTGACGTAAAAACATATGAATGAAATCCGTATAGCTTTTGAAAAAAATAAAAAGGACCTATACTTTATTGACAGCCCTCGTATATGGTAGACCAATACTTTACTACCTATGGATTTAATTTATACTCAAAAAATTTTTGTAAAGCCTGTGTTACCTGATTGAAACACAACCCACAGGGAAATATAAGACCCCGGAGAGGGCAATTCCCAAAACCACAGTATCCTTTTCAAATTGTTCATATGGACTTTATTGAACTAAATCGATGTGGACCTTATCAATACTGTCTAATATTAATTGATGCCTTTTCAAAATGGGTAGAAATTGTTCCATCACAAAAAGCAGATGCTTTAACAGTAGCAAAAGCACTGTGTAAGACAATTATTCCGTATTATGGAATACCAGAGACATTGTACAGTGATAATGGAACACATTTTGTAAATGAAGTTGTACAAAGAGTAGCAGAACACATGAAAATTAAGTTAAAACATCATTGTGCTTACCACCCACAAAGTGCAGGATTAGTGGAAAGGACAAATGGCACAATAAAAATAAGACTAAGGAAATGTATGGAAGAGACAAAACGAACCTGGATTGAATGTTTGGACCTAGTAAAATTGTATATGAGAATAACACCAACACCATCAGGTTTAACACAATTTCAGATACTTTATGGACGACCATATCGTCTACCAATTTTTGACATGGATACTAAAACAGCAGATGAGGAACAAACATTAGCAGATTTTATGAAAAAGACTAACACAGAAAGAGATAACTCAAACACATTTACTGCCGAATAATTTTGATCTCCCACAGGACGGCCTTCCAGTAGTCCAGCCAGGAGACTGGGTATTCATCAGAGTGATTAAGAGGAAGAACTGGTCCAGTCCTAGTTGGGAAGGTCCATACCAAGTGCTGTTAACAACACCAACTGCAGTAAAGATTCCTGGTGGTTGACCCAAGAATTGCAGCTCACTGTGGACCGAGCCAGAGAACAACGGAAGCAACGTCAGAAGAGGTTTATTCATAATGTGAATGAGACAGATGGACACCCTCATATATACCATACTAATATGTGGTACAGATATGTTCATTTATTGGCTATGGAATTACATGTTACTAATTGTTATGTTTGTTCGCAAATGCCTATATCCTCAACACACCCAGCTCTGACGGCTAAACCGTACCCTGCTAGGGTGACAGAATGTCTTATCATACGGATGCATAATCAAACTGTATTTCGGGGGCAACAGTTCTCAGCAAATCTGACAAGACGTGACACCACTTGCCTCAGTGTAACCACTTATATGATAGGGATTTCAACAGAAGATCTACAAGCGTGCCCAAGTGCTGCTCCATTGACTAGACTGAAGGGAAATGCAAAAATATCATCACATGTTAAATTGTCATCACAACGGCCATCCCCGATTTGCTTTTATGGGACAGGGAATAAAACTGTAGGTAAAATTAAGAAACGTCTGTGTACCCAAACGTATATTTTATCAAATAATTTAAGCCTAACCAAAACATATTATGTGGATGGTACTTATCTTCATCACATTGGACGGGGATGTAATTATCAATCAATCAATCAATTTTTTTTATATAGCGCCAAATCACAACAAACAGTTGCCCCAAGGCGCTTTATATTGTAAGGCAAGGCCATACAATAATTATGTAAAACCCCAACGGTCAAAACGCCCCCCTGTGAGCAAGCACTTGGCTACAGTGGGAAGGAAAAGCTCCCTTTTAACAGGAAGAAACCTCCAGCAGAACCAGGCTCAGGGAGGGGCAGTCTTCTGCTGGGACTGGTTGGGGCTGAGGGAGAGAACCAGGAAAAAGACATGCTGTGGAGGGGAGCTGAGATCGATCACTAATGATTAAATGCAGAGTGGTGCATACAGAGCAAAAAGAGAAAGAAACAATGCATCATGGGAACCCCCCAGCAGTCTACGTCTATAGCAGCATAACTAAGGGATGGTTCAGGGTCACCTGATCCAGCCCTAACTATAAGCTTTAGCAAAAAGGAAAGTTTTAAGCCTAATCTTAATTATACTTATACAGGCTCCTGTCCATGGGGAACGGATGAATCATGTGCTTATGTTAGTAAGTTTTTGCTACCACCTGTAAATGGTACTCCAGTGTATGATGACATCTATTGGCTTTGTGGTTCCAGACTGTACATGAGTCTCCCACCAAATTGGGGTGGTGTGTGTGCACCTACCCAGGTGACTGACCATACATATGTGGTAGTGCCAAGGACCTCCACAGAGAAGAATGGCAGCACCAGACGGAGGAGATCGATATACCCAGATGTGTTACCACATGATCACATGTGGGGCTCGGATGTACCAAAGGACGAAAAATTGTGGTCTGTAGGAGATAAAATAGCACATTCATTGTTCCCCTGGATAGGAGTGGTATAAAATTCATTAATGATTGAAACTCTGAATTATCGATTGGGTCTGTTCATGAATGTAACTGAGAAAATAGTAGCAGCTCAAAATACTGAAATAGATGCTTTACGTACCATGGTGATGCAAAATCGCATGGTTCTAGACTTGCTTACTGGTTCACAGGGAGGAGTTTGTGTTCTGCTGAACACAACATGCTGTACTTTCATCCCAGACTCCATTCATTCAGTTGATGTGCAGGACGCATTGGAAGAGCTGAATAAACTTCGTGATGCAATGCATAAAGACACCCTAGCCGTGAACCGGTGGAATCCCTGGTCCTGGTTGACTTCAGGACCATGGTGGCAGTTACTATTGAAAATGGTGACACCAGTTATTATAGTCCTAATTCTGATTGGACTTTGCATGTGTTGTGTGATCCCTTGTATCAAAACAATGGTTGGCAAAATGGTGTCAAATACATTTGTACAATGTAATCTGGCTTTCCAACAAACTATGCCAAAATATCAAGCATTGAAACAGTCAGACCTTAGTGGAGAAAACTATAATGACTGTGTTGAGAATTATGATGATATTGAAAAGCTCACAACTCCAGTTCAAGCTTGAACTGTTGACGTGATGAGTTAACACACTCTTAGCCTATGAAGCTTTAGCTGAAAATGTAATAAGACAAGTGGTTAAAGTGGACACATTTTCTATCGGAGTGTGTTTTGAACATGACAAACTTATGTAAATAAACAATAAACAGGGAGGATTATGTCAAGGATTTTATATAGTTCATGCTCTTATTATCATTTATTTTTCTTATTGTTTATGCTTATTATTTTTCCTCTTTGTGAGAAGAGGAGGTTTTAGAAAGAAAGTCTTGTTGTCTGCATTCTTCATGATTGAGCAAACTATTTTTCATTTTGCATAAGTGCCTTATCCTGCTTTGACGAGCCACAAGGCTCATGTTGCAGGAATGGAAGGTTTCAGCCGTTACCTTGCTTTGCTATCAACCTCTTGCAGACATGACTCATGTGTAACCTCTCCCGACTGTCCTTGTTTGTTTTTTCTCATGTTGATGAACTAAATAAAAGGCTGGGCCAGAGGAGGGGATTTTAGGAGAGCTTTGAAGCTGAGCACTTACAAGCTGTTTCTTGTTCTCCTCCTCTGCGCAGAGCAAAATATATATATATATATATATATATATATATATATATATATATATTTGTCTCTCTCTGACTGGTTTCTTTTCAGTGTTTGTGCCTCTCATTTCTTTAAAAACAGGGTGCAAACCCAACACCAATAAATACAATTTATTGTGGCAAATGTGCACAACAGGTCGAATACTGCTTTTTGACAGTCAATTACAAAATACAACAGGTGACGTGTGGGCAGGCCCGAGGGTAGGAGATGCCTATCCAGAGAAGAGCCGGGGCCCACAAGGTTCTGCCGCCAACGAAGACCTGCAGTACACCGAAGCCACCAAATCCCGAGTCCCCAGGTGGCCTCTACGTCAGCTGTCAGATCCGGTACTGCTGGCAGGAACAAAAACAGGTTAATGGTGGGTGTGTGGACACCCAGTAAGCAGTCAGCAAATCACAATGTTTATCCACTTGGAGAGAACACCTCCACCTCCAACTCTGGAACCAGTTAACGGCAGAGCCTGAACTACTACTTAACGTAAGTGGAATGAGGAGTGAAGATCGTCACTCCCCCACCATCCACAAACCCAGCTCCAGCTGTAAGTAGAGTTCCAGATACTCCTGCAAAAAGTTCAGAACAAACAAGGTATGTGCGTTCGGCACAGAAACAACGGCTGAGAGAATTACCTGAGTGGTAAACTGATATCTCGGCAGAGATGTGGTGTCTCCTCCAGGCTTTTATGGTGCCGTGATGATGATTACTGACAGCTGGTAGTCCTGGCTCCTGGGTGGTGACTGCGCCCTCTGGTGCCTGAAACCCGACTACAGGCAGGGCGCCCTCTGGCGTTGGCCAGCAGTACCTCCTCTTCGGGCGGCCCACATAACAGGACCCCCCCCTCAACGGGCGCCTCCTGGCGCCCGACCTGGCTTGTCGGGGTGTCGCTGGTAGAACTCGGCCAGGAGGGCCGGGTCCAGGATGAAGCTCCTCTTCACCCAGGAGCGTTCTTCAGGTCCATAACCCTCTCAGTCCACCAGATATTGGAGACCCCGACCCCTCCGGCGAACATCCAGGAGCCTGCGGACAGTCCACGCAGGCTCGCCGTCGATGATGCGGGCAGGAGGCGGCGCAGGTCCGGGGGTGCAAAGGTCCGAGGTGTGGTATGGTTTGATCTTGGAGACATGAAAAACAGGATGGATCCGCAGTGAAGCTGGGAGTTTCAGCTTCACTGCGGCTGGACTGATGACTTTGGCGATCTTGTAAGGTCCAGTATACCTGTACGTCAGTTTTTGCGACTCCGTGTTGAGAGGACTGTTCTTTGTTGACAGCCAGACCTCCTGCCCGGGCTGATATTCCGGCGCCGGGTCACGTCGGCGGTCTGCATGGCTCTTCGCCCTCGTCCGGGCTTTCAGCAGGGCAGAGCGGGCTGTATGCCACACCCGACGGCACCTCCTGAGGTGGGCCTGGACCGAGGGAACCCCGACCTCTCCCTCCACAGCCGGAAACAATGGGGGCTGGTACCCCAAACACGCTTCAAATGGAGAGAGGCCGGTTGCCGATGAAACTTGACTGTTATGAGCGTACTCGATCCAGGCCAGATGTTGACTCCAGGCCGTCGGGTGGGCGGAGGTCATACACCGCAGGGCCTGTTCCAGCTCTTGATTAGCCCGCTCTGCTTGTCCGTTGGTCTGTGGGTGGTACCTGGATGAAAGGCTCACGGTGGCCCCCAGTTCCCTGCAGAAACTCCTCCAGACCTGGGAGGAGAACTGAGGACCACAATCCGAGACGATGTTTGTAGTGATACCATGCAGACGTATGACGTGGTGGACCAGGAGGTCTGCAGTCTCCTGGGCCGACGGGAGCTTCGGGAGGGCCACGAAGTGGGCCGCCTTGGAGAACCGGTCCACTATCGTCAGGATGGTTGTCATACCCTGGGACGCAGGGAGACCCGTGACGAAGTCCAGGCCGATATGGGACCAGGGGCGATGAGGCACAGGCAGCGGACAACTGCCACGGTCCTCCGCACCCCTGGATGGCAGGCGAGCCTGGAACCATGGCAGAAGTCCAAAACTGCAGTCCTAGCGTCTGGTGGGATGTACAAACGGTTAGGTGGTCCACCACCAGGGTCCGGGTGATGCGTCAGGGCCTCCCTGACGATGTTCTCCACGTCCCACGTCAGTGTGGCGACGATAGTGGACTCCGGGATGATGTTTTCTGGTGGATCCAACAGCTCCGCTCTGACTTCCTCTTCATGCACCTGGGACAGTGCGTCCGACCACTGGTTCTTAGTCCCGGGGTGATAGGTGATCCTAAAGTCAAAACGGCCAAAAAAAAGAGACCAATGGGCTTGCCTGGGGTTCAGACGCTTAGCGGTCTGGATATACTCCAGGTTCCAATGGTTGGTGAAGACCGTGAATGGAACCACAGCTCCCTCCAACAAGTGTCTCCACTCCTCCAGGGCCTCCTTCACCACCAGGAGCTCCCGATTGCCGACGTCATAATTCCGCTCTGCTGGGGTCAACCTGCGGGAGTTCAGAACAGTCTTTGATCACCCAAACAGAGGCGAGACTGCTTCTACGACGCTGCTGTCAATGAGACAGGGGCGTCGGAGTGCAGCTGAGTATGCGGTCAACTTCCGCATAGCGGCTGCGAGGTCCAGCTGGAATACCGCTGCACTCCGCGCCGCCTTCGTAAACAGACTGTCGTCAGTCCTGAAGGAGCATCTGGTGGCTAAGGATGAGCCGCGGGATTTAGATGGGCTTATAGATCTGGTTATACTGTTAGACAACCGATTGGAAGAATGTCGACGGGAGCGAGACGAAGGACGTGGCCAGGCACGCGCCGCCCCTCTCCCTTCCCGTTCCGAAGCAGCCCCGCCTTCCCCATGCTCCAGAGCCCGAGTGCTCCGTGTGACAACAGCTCCCCCTGCTGACGAAGCTATGGACACGAGCAGGGCCAAAATAAAATTAGAAAACAGACAGAGGAGGCTGGCCCGCGGAGAGTGCTTTTTCTGCGGCTCTAACAAGCATCTGCAGAAACAATCCCCCAAGCGGTCAAACACCAACGCTCACCCTTAGAAACTGGGCTAAGGGTGGGCCATAACACACACGCGGGTACTGCACGAAAATCCGCACGAATCCCAGTTGTGATCCTCTGTGGGGATTTAACCCTTCAAGCCCCAGCACTGATTGACACGGGGTCGGAAGGGAATCTGCTTGATAGCAGATGGGCTACAGAAGTAGGGCTCCCTCTAGTGGCTCTTCCTTCACCAATGAGGGTACGGGCACTAGATGGCACCCTTCTTCCATTAATCACACACCAGACGCAGCCCTTAACACTGATTGTGTCTGGGAATCACAGGGAGGAGATTGTGTTTTTTGTGACACCTTCTACCTCCAGAGTAATTTTGGGCTATCCATGGATTAGTAAGCACAATCCCCGGATTGATTGACCATCTGGGGTTGTGGCTCAGTGGAGCGAAACCTGCCACCGGGAGTGTTTACGATCCTCGGTTCCACCCGGTGTGACTGCTAAAGAGGAGGTTCGAGTCCCCCCCAATCTCACGACGGTGCCTGTTGAGTACCATGATCTTGCTGACGTTTTCAGCAAAGATCTGGTGCTCACTCTACCCCCGCATCGACCGTACGATTGTGCCATTGATTTAATCCCGGGTGCTGAGTATCCGTCCAGTAAACTGTACAACCTCTCACGCCCCGAGCGACAATCAATGGAGACCTACATCCGGGACTCATTAGCTGCCGGGTTGATCCGGAACTCCACCTCCCCGATGGGTGCAGGTTTCTTTTTTGTGGGCAAGAAAGACGGCGGACTCCGTCCATGCATTGATTACAGAGGGCTGAACGAGATCACGGTTCGCAACCGATACCCATTGCCCCTGTTGGATTCAGTGTTCACGCCCCTGCATGGAGCCAAAATATTCACTAAATTGGATCTTAGGAATGCGTATCACCTGGTTCGGATCCGGAAGGGAGACGAATGGAAGACGGCATTTAACACCCCCTTAGGTCACTTTGAGTACCTGGTCATGCCGTTCGGCCTCACTAATGCCCCCGCGATGTTCCAAGCATTAGTAAATGACGTCTTGCGGGACTTCCTGCATCGGTTTGTCTTCGTATACCTAGACGATATCCTCATCTTCTCCCCGGATCCTGAGACCCATGTTAGGCATGTACGTCAGGTCCTGCAGCGGTTATTGGAGAACCGGCTGTTTGTGAAGGGCGAGAAGTGCGAGTTCCACCGTACTTCTTTGTCCTTCCTGGGGTTCATAATCTCCTCCAACTCCGTCGCCCCTGATCCGGCAGAGATATCCTGTTGAGGAAGTGTAATGACACGAACCCACAACAGGGGGCGCAAATGAATGGTCAATAGATAGCCCAATAAATACAATTTATTGTGGCAAATGTGCACAACAGGTTGAATACTGCTTTTTGACAGTCAATTACAAAATACAACAGGTGACGTGTGGGCAGGCCCGAGGGTAGGAGACGCCTATCCAGAGAAGAGCCTTCTCATGGATTTGGGTGGAAACAACTTTTTCTATGATTTTTGAGAGGAATGGAAGATTTGAAATTGGCGGGAAGATTGAAAGTAGTGCAGGGTCGAGAGTAGGTTTTTTTAGCAGAGGTTTTATTAAGGCGGTTTTAAGGGTTTGTGGCAGATAGCCGGATTGCAGAGAGTGATTTATGATATGCGTGAGGAGAGGGCTCAAGGAGACCACATGGGATTTAATCAGAGATGAGGGAAATGGATCCAGGTGACAGGATATGCATGTTGCCACAATTGTAACTCTCTGCAAGAACAAGGGAGACCACAGCGACTGCAACAGCTACAGAGGGATTTCATTGGACAGCATTGTTGGCAAGGTGTTTGCAAAGGTGATTCTCAACAGGCTGCAGGTTCTTGCAGACCGTGTTTACCCAGAATCTCAGTGTGGTTTTGTCTGGCCAATCAACAATTAATATGTTCTTCTCTTTGCGTCAACATCAAGAAAAGTGTAGAGAGCAAGAACAGCTACTATACATGCTGTTCATCGACCTGATGAAGGCTTTCGATCTGGTTAGCAGAAAGGGACTTTTCACTCTCCTCAAGAGGATTGGATGCCTACCGAAGCTTTTGAACATGACTGCTTCCTTTCATACCAAGATGAAAGGTACAGTCTTGTTTGATGGGTGCTCTTCTAGTCCCTTTCCCATTAACAGTGATGTCAGACAAGCCTGTGTTCTTGCACCAACTCTTTTTGGAATTCTCCGTCCTGCTGACCTACACCTTTGATTCATCCACTGATGGCATCTATATCTACACAAGATCCGACAGGAAATTATTCAACATAGCCCAATTATGTCCAAAGACTAAAACCAGGACAGCGCACATCAGGGAGAGTCTCTTTGCCTATGATGCAGCCCTCATGGCACACACTGAAAATGCTCTGCAACAGTGATGTGATTGGTTCTCTGATGCATGCATCCAGTTTGGTCTCAATATAAGTTTAAAAAAAGACCAATGCTTTTGCACAAAGCCTTCCAGACCCTCATTCATCACCTTCAACAATGTTGCCTTGGAAGTCGTAAACAACATCACGTACTTGGGATCCACCGCCAACAGCACACTCTCACTCTGAGTAGAACTCAATGATCAACTCAGCAAAGCAAGCAATATTATGTCCAAACTGAACAAGAGAGTGTGGGAGAACAAAGTTATCAGAGAACACCAAGATCCACATCTACCAAGCTTGTGTTCTCAGTACATTATTGTGCGGTAGTGAAACATGTCAACTTACATGAAGGAAGAACGTCAACTCAGTTCCTTCCACGTGCCTCAAATGCATCATGGGAGTTAAGTGGCAAGATCGAATCACTCATTGTGCACAGCTGCAATGTGCGAAAATACCCAGTTTGCTGGGCCACTTTTGCCACATGGAAAATGAAGAATGCCAAAAGACATGCTGTTTGAACAACTGGCCCAAGGTACGAGATGTGTTGGATGCCCCCTACTGCGTTTTAAAGCCAAAAGGGACCTGAAATCTTGCAACATTTGATTGACAAGCTGGAAAACACTAGACCTGGACCGGTCTGCTTGGTGCCAGTTAATCCAAGCGGGCACATCGCCGACTGAAAGACCCAAAAATACAGAAGACAAAAAAAAATTGAAAGAAGTCTGCTGCCAGTGCTAACAACCCTTCTGCATCAGACCTTATCTGCCCACTCTGCAACAAGGACTGTCACTCACTTTGCTCCTGCAGGTGACTGTGCCAGACAGCCAATCAAAGTTTGGGTTATGGAACGTGAACCAGGAGTGCCCCAACACTAATGGAGAGGAAGAGGGATAAACCAAAAACTGGATAATCTCTCTATGATTCCCAGACACCACTCGCATGACCGGTGTGGTTTGGTGGGTGATGGTCGGTAGGCTTGTGCTATCCAGGGCGTGCACCAAAAGGGGTGTGTGAAGTTCCACCACCAGGATACATGTTTCATTAACCACCTTAGTATCCAAGAAATTACCTTCTGCCTGTGAATCAATGAGTGTTGAAACGGTAACAGAGTGCTGCAGGTGCTGAATGGTGGCTGGGATTTTAGTGTGTGAAGAATTTTCACCCGCAAATTTTATCTGGCTCACCCCTAGCCTGGAACCTATGGGCAAGCATTGGCTTTTGGCCATACCAGACTGTCATGGATAATATGTACTTTAATGCTACAATAAATACACTCCCGAGCTGAGATCCTATGCTGCCTATCTTTGGGAGGTCAATTTATGCCTGCCAAGCTGCATGAGCTCCTCGGCAGGTGGCGTATGTGTGCTGGGGAGTGTACTGCCGGTCGAGCCAGAGGCTGTAGGGATAGGACTAAGTTGCAGAGGGATCTGAAAGGAAGACACGCTCAACCCTCCAGTGCAAGTGTGGATGATGAGGGTGTGGAAGGGGAGGTGAGCTGAGCTAATTGATTTGTGAGGGTGGAAGGGTGGAAAGCTGAGAGCATAATTGTGTTACCTGTACAGATACTGACTGTTGTTGGTTCATGAGTGTTTGAATCTGTTGTTGTTGGTGGGAAAGGAGCGTCCCCTTGCGAGCCGAGGGCTTGATGGAACTTGTCTGCTTCTGCTGGGTCCGTGATGTGGACAGAAACTCCTGTTACAGCCAAACCAATCACAACCAAAGAATTGGACCCAAAATGCTGAGAGCTGAGTGGAAAAACAAATTAACAATTCATTTGAGCACTGATACAGAGGAATTTTGAAATGTAAGGCAGACCCGAAGGCTGGCGGCATAGGCTGGACCAAAACGAGAGCTGTGGCAGGTAACTGGAACCAGGTGGCCTCCCACAGAGCTGACGGTTGGCCGGTGACACTCGAGACAAAACACACAAAAAAATGGAATAAGAAAGCACGAGGAGGGTAATACTGTAATTCTTACACAGACAATGAGGTGAGGTACCACAAAGCAAAAACAGAGTTTCTAGCAAGTTCTGAGATTTAGTCAGATGTTGACGAGTACTGGACAGGTGAAGATAATCAGTTCCGTGACGCAGTGCCTGCAGAAATCGAAGGGGAGCAGAACAGAGCATAGACCAGTGCAGCACAACAGCCTGGGCTTTTTTAATCAAGGAAATATGGTACCCACTTTCCTCGAATCGGCTAGTGTCAGAGCTGACCTTCATTTTGTACCTCTGTTGTGGCTGGGCACATCCAGATTGCTCTGTCCGGTACAGGTGAGGGGTTTTTAATGGAAATTCATTGCAATGGGGAGGATATTTTGTCTGATGTGAGTGAAAATCTGTTATACAAAATCCAGTATATACGGTGTTTATTACGTTGGAAAACCATACAAAAGTATTGGTACTTTTGCTTTTGTCTGGTGAGTGCGAGTATTGAGTTTATTCGATGACAGTTTAGGCGATTTAGGGAGACAGTATTTGATCTGTAAACTGAAATCTATAAACTACTTAAACTGAAAAAATATATTTATCTATCATGAATGATATTCACATTTTGCGAGATCTGGGGGGGCATGACAGGGCATGACAAGGCATGACAAGAACAATTATAAAACACAATTAAAAACAAAATTTAAAACATTAAAAAGCAGAATAACACACTATATTAACCAAAGCACTGATAAAAAAAAAAGTGTCTTCAGTCTTGACTTGAAGGTCTCCACAGTATCGGACTGTCTTATTGACACTGGGAGACTATTCCACAATACTAGTGCACAATAAGAAAAGGCCCTTTGACCGACAGACCTCTTCTTCACCCTTGGGACACAAAGCAGTCCTGCATCAGATGAGCGCAAAGCCCAGGACGGTACATAGGGCTTAATCAAACCAGCTAAGTACATCAGTGTAATATGGTCAAACTTTCTAGTCCATGTTAAAAGTCTGGCAGCAGCATTCTGGACTAATTGGAGACCCCTGATACTGGACTGCGGAAATGCTGAAAATAGGACATTACAATAATCAAATCTGTAGGAAACAAAGGTATGAATCAGGGTCTCAGCATCAGCCATGGACAAAATGGAATGAATCCTCACTATATTTTGCAAATGGAAGAAGGCGCCTCTCGTAACATCCTTAATGTGAAGACCAAAGGACATCACACGGTCAAAAACCACCCCAAGGTTCCTCACCCTGTCCGTGTGATGCACAACACACGAACCTAAGCCAAGCGCTAGCTGATCAAATTGATCCCAAGATCTTGCTGGACCAATAACATCACTTCAGTCTTTTATTAGAAGTAGGAAGTTACTAGACATCCAGCCTCTCACTGATGCAAGGCAGTCCTCGAGTGTTATTGAATTGAGATTAGCAGCAGTTATCGGCATATACATACAATTGAGTATCATCAGCATAGCAATGAAAGACAATCCCAAAATGTCTCAGTATATGACCAAAGGGGGCTATATAGAGGAAAAAAGCAGGGGACCCAAGATAGATCCCTATGGAACCCCAAATTTCATATCACTAAGGATTATAAGAAGTATTATCATATAAAATGCAAAGAGAATGACTGGATAGATATGACGTCAACCATGCAAGGGCACTTCCAGCAGTCCCAAAGTAATGCTCCAACCTATCAATTAAAGCAAGATGATCCACATTACTGAATGCAGCACTAAGATCCAACAGCACCAAAACCGAAGTGGTGTCCGAATCCATTGCGAGCAGAAGATCATTCACCACTTTAGTAAGAGCTGTCTCCGTGAAGTGCTATTTTCTGAAAGCAGACTGCAGTGGCTCAAAAAGATTATTCTCGGTAAGGTGGTCTACAAGCTGCCATGAGACCACTTTTTCCAGAAATTTGGAGCAAAATGATAGATTTGATATGGGCCTACAATTTTTCAGTTCACGAGGGTCAAGATTAGTTTTTTAAGTAACGGTGAAATCACTGCACATTTAAAACATTTAGGAACAGATCCAGAAGTTAATGAAAGATTAACCATTTCCAGCACTGTCGGCCCAAGAATAGGCCAGAGGTAATTAAACAATTTTGATGGAATGGAGTCAAGTAAACAGGTTGTGCTTTTTTTAGACATTACAAATTTTGTCAGCACATCTAGTGAGATACCATCAAACTCTGTAAATCTAGGTGGAACCCTGGCCACAGCACCCACCTCAATAGCAGGGCGCGGTGGGTGAACTGGTGTGTTCTGGGATATGTTTAATCTAATATTTTCAATTTTCTTCTCAAAGTAAGCCAAGATGTCCGGTGCTGAAAATGGAGAACGACTTACAGGTGGCTTTCCATGAAGAAGTATTGCCACCGTGTTGAACAAGAACTTTGAGTTATACTTGTTTTTAATAATCAAATCAGAGTAATAGGCCCGCTTTGTAGTCAACAGTGCATGCTTATTGTCTAAAAGGGCATCACGCCACGCAAGATGGAATACTTCTAGCTTGGAACTATGCCACTTCCATTCTAAAGTTCTAGCCTTCTGCCTAAGGTCATGCAAGTGACCATTAAACCAAGGCGACCATGCTTTTGGAGGGCGTAGTTTTAGTAAAGTTGGTGCAATCATATCAAGTGTAGTTTTAAGCACTGAATTCAAACCGTCCACAATACTATCTATTGACTGGGCATCCTCTAAGCTTGAGGCTAAGATGTTAGGCAGTCTAGCTTCAAGTTCAATAATTCACAAGTTGCAACTGATTCAAGTATTGGAAATCAGTGCCAGCGTTCAACACACATGCATCACACACAGTGCGTAGGACACCAAATGCCTGGGGGGGTACCAAAAAAAAACCTCCTGGATTGGCATAATCAGAGAAGTGGATAAAAATGTGTGTCTCTCTCCATTCTCTCCTTTGAATAAAACAGAGAAGCAGCAGAGAGTTGACGTGCCTTGGCGTAAAAAGTCACATGACCTAATTAAGAGGACATAACAATCTTCTGCACTCTGACGCTCCCTTTAAATGCTGGTTGAACGTGGAGGCCTTGCATAACTGGACTTATGAGTATTTTTACGCCATGTGTTTTCATGAATATTATTGTCATTTTTCGCTGCGTGTTTATGTATACACATGCGTCCAAAAGGATCATTTCCTTCTCTACTGCAGCAGCAACAGCGATGGGAAGAAATATGACTCCTTCTTCCTCATTGGTTGGCTCCTGAAATTTTCCACCATTCAGAAGTCACTACCCCCACATGTGTTTGATCTCAACCCACCCACGCCACATGGGTCTGATTGTGTGTGTTTTCTCTTTGTTACTGGTGGGAAGCATGTGTTAGTTCGTGTTTTGTTGTTATTTGGCGTTTTTTTTTTTTTGTTGTAAAAATGAGGTGTTTTATGAATGTGGAGCAAGCGCTTCAGTTATTTTTTGAACTGGAGGAAGACAGAGAATGCAGCATCGTGGCGTCCTGACTTTACAATGATTTAAGGGGTTTTAATTTGTCATCTCCATCCATCCATCCATCCATTTTCTTCCGTCATCTGTCACCTGATGGTTAATAATCACATTATTCCCTTTGATTGCTTTGCGTGTAGAGAGTCAGACTCAGACAGTCAGACTCAGACGTATGCGCGCAGTGAAGGTGCAGTGAAGGCAGGGCAGACCAATTCTTAGAGGGGACTGTTCGGTGAGCGACATCCGCACATCCAAGCTGGGCCCAGAAAGTCAGAACTTGTGGCTTGTATTGCCCAATGTGTGCAGGTAGTCTTGTTGATGGCCACAAGTTCCAGGAAAGAAGAACAAGGGCCGTGAATCCTTGAGAATGACATGAACTGAGTGCCATTAAATTATGTTAATTCATATTCAATCAATCAATCAATCAATCAATTTTTTTATATAGCGCCAAATCACAACAAACAGTTGCCCCAAGGCACTTTATATTGTAAGGCAAGGCCATACAATAATTATGTAAAACCCCAACGGTCAAAATGACCCCCTGTGAGCAAGCACTTGGCTACAGTGGGAAGGAAAAACTCCCTTTTAACAGGAAGAAACCTCCAGCAGAACCAGGCTCAGGGAGGGGCAGTCTTCTGCTGGGACTGGTTGGGGCTGAGGGAGAGAACCAGGAAAAAGACATGCTGTGGAGGGGAGCAGAGATCGATCACTAATGATTAAATGCAGAGTGGTGCATACAGAGCAAAAAGAGAAAGAAACAGTGCATCATGGGAACCCCCCAGCAGTCTACGTCTATAGCAGCATAACTAAGGGATGGTTCAGGGTCACCTGATCCAGCCCTAACTATAAGCTTTAGCAAAAAGGAAAGTTTTAAGCCTAATCTTAAAAGTAGAGAGGGTGTCTGTCTCCCTGATCTGAATTGGGAGCTGGTTCCACAGGAGAGGAGCCTGAAAGCTGAAGGCTCTGCCTCCCATTCTACTCTTACAAACCCTAGGAACTACAAGTAAGCCTGCAGTCTGAGAGCGAAGCGCTCTATTGGGGTGATATGGTACTACGAGGTCCCTAAGATAAGATGGGACCTGATTATTCAAAACCTTATAAGTAAGAAGAAGAATTTTAAATTCTATTCAAGAATTAACAGAAAGCCAATGAAGAGAGGCCAATATGGGTGAGATATGCTGTCTCCTTATAGTCCCCGTCAGTACTCTAGCTGCAGCATTTTGAATTAACTGAAGACTTTTTAGGGAACTTTTAGGACAACCTGAATATTACAAGGGGATTTACCAACTTCAAAATTTTAGTGTATTGTTTATTATCTGTTTCTAAGAAAGAAAAGAAAAATCCCTCCCTCATCACTTTTTCAGATGTCAAAGATGATAAACTTTTTTTTTGTTTATGGGGCCAAATTGTTCCTAAGGCTGCTTTGCAGTGAAACTTTTATTGTATATTATATATCAGGAATGGATCAGGAATGGGTTCTTGAAAGTGTTCTTCTTGGTGAAGCTGAGGTACTCACCAATCATTGTTTGATTGAAGTAGGTGTTTGTCTTGTTCGTCTTGGCTGTCAGTTGCTTTTTGAGATGAGATATACTTTATTGATCTCACAGTGGAGAAATTATGTTTACACTTCAGTTACCTCAGACAGCAATTAGTCCACAATTATTACTTGTTTACCATAATAATGGCACACATCAGAATTAAAGACAGCACATATGCATTTGACATTGTTTATGTGCACTAAATTTGAAGAAGTCTGTTATCCAAATTGAGGCAAGTGGGTGAAG
The DNA here is from genome assembly GCF_902500255.1 of Thalassophryne amazonica. Classification (NCBI taxonomy): domain Eukaryota; kingdom Metazoa; phylum Chordata; class Actinopteri; order Batrachoidiformes; family Batrachoididae; genus Thalassophryne; species Thalassophryne amazonica. The sequence goes on from NC_047112.1 coordinate 112,733,352, forward strand.
GTCTTGTAGCAACCCTGAGTTGTGCCACCGTCAGCTTGGGGGGAGGAACGGGGACCAGCAGCAGCTAAAACCGTGCCGCCCCCGCAGAAGGGAAGGGATGATGTGAGCAAAAGCTGGAGTGGGGGGGGGGGGTGTGTGTGTGATGGGGGTAGGGGGGGAGAAGGAGTGGAGCATGCTTCAGTCCTGTGAAACAGTTTATTGTCTTTGTGAGTTGAGATAAGAAACAGCCAAATGTTCACCAGGCCGAAGACATTCCTCTGGAGGAAAACAGCAGGGCAATTTGTCCTTCAGGCTGATAAGCCTGCCGTGTTGTGGTTTGAGCAGTGAAAAACACTTTTTACAGCTTCACTTGAACAACCAAATCCCAATTATGAATTAAGAATATTCCCAATTATGAATTAAGAATATTTCCTGGCCTCCAAAATCTTCATCTTCATCTGCTCCAAGATGTCATCCAATTTGCATCTGAGTTCAGAAGTCATCACAGTCTGAGAATGCACTGCCTTGCCCACCTCATTAATCATGATGGACAAGCGAGGAGCCGTGGTTCTTGATACCACCGTCTTGCCAATTTTCCGGTAGATCAGGGCAGCACATAAGCCAGAAAGTACCAGCCCTGCTACCATAAGACCAACAGAGAAAGGCGCAAAGCATGCAACACACCACGACTCGCAGGAGTCGAGAGCATAGCCCGCAGGATACGTTCTATCTGGGCTGGTAGGATCCCCGGTCCTGACCTTGTAGAAAAGAAGGTGTTAATAGCGTTCAGAGACCAGCTGATCAATACCATGGTTAATCCAATAGTAGTCCAATAGATCCAGTATCCAATATAATTTGAAGAATTCACAGTCTGGTGAAGTAGGGACTTGAAGGTTAAAGCAGAGAGCAGAGATAAGGGAGAGTGGAGGAGATGCGACCACACTCGTCAGAATCCCAAGCTGGACCTGCTGGTTTCAGGACTTTGTGACTTTTCTGATTCTGCTGGTTTACTTGTGGACTTTTTGTTTCTCTTTTGTGGCTTGGCAGCTGGACTTTGGACAGTGTCTACTGGCAAGTCATTCACTTGTAGTAGTAAGTTCCTATGCAGAGTGTGGATAGGACGACCTCCTGTCTCTGGACTCACTTTTTAGACAGGGTTTTCTCCAATCTGTTCTCATACCAAATAGATGTTGGCTCCCAGTGGGGTCTCAGTTTGCCGGGGCCACCTCTTTAACTTAGGTTCCGTACGATCATATTCCTTAAATATGATCAATCTATCTTTGTTAGTTGGCTATGTACCACAGGCTTTTAAGGTGGCAGTAATTAAACCATTACTTAAAAAGCCATCACTTGACCCAGCTATCTTAGCTAATTATAGGCCAATCTCCAACCTTCCTTTTCTCTCAAAAATTCTTGAAAGGGTAGTTGTAAAACAGCTAACTGATCATCTGCAGAGGAATGGTCTATTTGAAGAGTTTCAGTCAGGTTTTAGAATTCATCATAGTACAGAAACAGCATTAGTGAAGGTTACAAATGATCTTCTTATGGCCTCGGACAGTGGACTCATCTCTGTGCTTGTTCTGTTAGACCTCAGTGCTGCTTTTGATACTGTTGACCATAAAATTTTATTACAGAGATTAGAGCATGCCATAGGTATTAAAGGCACTGCGCTGCGGTGGTTTGAATCATATTTGTCTAATAGATTACAATTTGTTCATGTAAATGGGGAATCTTCTTCACAGACTAAAGTTAATTATGGAGTTCCACAAGGTTCTGTGCTAGGACCAATTTTATTCACTTTATATATGCTTCCCTTAGGCAGTATTATTAGACGGTATTGCTTAAATTTTCATTGTTACGCAGATGATACCCAGCTTTATCTATCCATGAAGCCAGAGGACACACACCAATTAGCTAAACTGCAGGATTGTCTTACAGACATAAAGACATGGATGACCTCTAATTTCCTGCTTTTAAACTCAGATAAAACTGAAGTTATTGTACTTGGCCCCACAAATCTTAGAAACATGGTGTCTAACCAGATCCTTACTCTGGATGGCATTACCCTGACCTCTAGTAATACTGTGAGAAATCTTGGAGTCATTTTTGATCAGGATATGTCATTCAAAGCGCATATTAAACAAATATGTAGGACTGCTTTTTTGCATTTACGCAATATCTCTAAAATCAGAAAGGTCTTGTCTCAGAGTGATGCTGAAAAACTAATTCATGCATTTATTTCCTCTAGGCTGGACTATTGTAATTCATTATTATCAGGTTGTCCTAAAAGTTCCCTAAAAAGCCTTCAGTTAATTCAAAATGCTGCAGCTAGAGTGCTGACGGGGACCAGAAGGAGAGAGCATATCTCACCCATATTGGCCTCTCTTCATTGGCTTCCTGTTAATTCTACAATAGAATTTAAAATTCTTCTTCTTACTTATAAGGTTTTGAATAATCAGGTCCCATCTTATCTTAGGGACCTCGTAGTACCATATCACCCCAATAGAGCGCTTCGCTCTCAGACTGCAGGCTTACTTGTAGTTCCTAGGGTTTGTAAGAGTAGAATGGGAGGCAGAGCCTTCAGCTTTCAGGCTCCTCTCCTGTGGAACCAGCTCCCAATTCAGATCAGGGAGACAGACACCCTCTCTACTTTTAAGATTAGGCTTAAAACTTTCCTTTTTGCTAAAGCTTATAGTTAGGGCTGGATCAGGTGACCCTGAACCATCCCTTAGTTATGCTGCTATAGACGTAGACTGCTGGGGGGTTCCCATGATGCACTGTTTCTTTCTCTTTTTGCTCTGTATGCACCACTCTGCATTTAATCATTAGTGATCGATCTCTGCTCCCCTCCACAGCATGTCTTTTTCCTGGTTCTCTCCCTCAGCCCCAACCAGTCCCAGTAGAAGACTGCCCCTCCCTGAGCCTGGTTCTGCTGGAGGTTTCTTCCTGTTAAAAGGGAGTTTTTCCTTCCCACTGTAGCCAAGTGCTTGCTCACAGGGGGTCGTTTTGACCGTTGGGGTTTTACATCATTATTGTATGGCCTTGCCTTACAATATAAAGCGCCTTGGGGCAACTGTTTGTTGTGATTTGGCGCTATATAAAAAAAAAAATTGATTGATTGATTGATTGATAGTTTGCTTTGCCTTTGAAGCTCGACTGCTGGCTGGTTGCACTGGCAATGTGATATGCCTCTATCATTCTTTCCTTCCACTTCTGAGCATATCCTTGTGGGGTCTCTGTATCTTCTTTTGACATGAGGCCAAAAAGAAGGTCCACTGGGAGGCGGGGATGTTTGCCATATAAGTAGTATATAGAGAAACCAGTGGCCTCATGCTTAGTACAGTTGTAAGCATGGATGATATGGGGTAGGTGTTCCTTCCAGTTTTGTTTCTCTTTCTCTCCCAGTGTACGAAGCATCTGTAACAAAGTACGGTTCAGTCTTTCAGCAGGGTTACACTGGGGGTGATAGGTGAAAGTCCTCAAGTGACCAACACCAGTGAGCTCTCTGAGGGACCTGAATAGTTAATTCTCGAACTCACGACCCTGGTCGTGGTGGAGCTTAGAAGGGTATCCAAATCTTGGTATGACATCATTGAAGAGACAATCTGCTGCCATCTTTGCGGTCTTATTCCTGGTGGCATTTGCTTGCGCAAACTTGGTGAAATGGTCAACCACCAGCAGGATGTATTCAAAGCCACCTTTGCAGGACTCTCGGTACAGGAAGCCGATGCAAACAAGTTTGAGTGGGGAGCTGGAGGTTATGCTACCCATCGGTGCTCTCTCATGTGTTGCTGGCTTTTTCTGTTTTAGGCATGGGCACTTCCTTGTGACATACTCCTCAGTCTCTCTTTTCATGAAAGGCTCGCTCTCGAGCTAGGCTCAGTACTTTCTCAACACTGATGTGACCCATGTTATTATGGAGATATATGAGAGCGATCTGTTTGAAAACAGCAGGCAACACCAGTTGTTTGCATTCTGTGGTCTTCCTTTAGAGAAGGCCATTCTCTATGTGCAGCCTCTCTCAACAGTCTTTATGTGTTGGTGTCACATTTGATTTTGTTGCCTCCTGTTAACATGAGGCCTTTCTCTTTCATTTCCAGGACTTTTCCAATGGCTGAATCTGCTTTTTGTTCTTGGACTAGTCTGTCATGGCTGATTGACTGCAGAGGCTCCTTGATGGGCAGGCTTGGTGAGGCGAGGTTGAGAGCTGCAATCTATACATCACCTTGTCTGGCTCTCCTGCTCCCTTCACTCTCATCTTGTTGTCCTGATTTTGGTAAAGGCCGGCACCTAGGCCTTTCTGGTATGCATCTGTGTGAAGTATGAAGGGCTGGGTAAAGTCAGGGTACGCTAACACTGGGAGCTGGGTCAGCATGTCAATCAAGCATTCAAGGATTTCTTGGTGTTCCTTGTTCCATTGTACTGGAGCCCGAGAAGATTGTTGATGGTACTTGCCTCTGCCCTTGGTTGGTTTTGGTGATGGGGTGTCAGGCTGTCCTTGGAGCAAATCGTACAGAGGTTTGGCAATGCATGAGAAATCCTGTACATATGCCCTGTAATAGCTCAGGGATCCCATCAGTTGTCTGACCTCCCCAACTGTTTGAGGTCTTTTCTGTTTGAGTGCCTGCACGGCTTCAATGTCCTTGGGATCCACTTTCACCCCATCTTCCGACACGAGACGGCCGACATATCGGACTTCTCTACAGAACAACTCACACTTCTCAGGCTTCAGCTTCACTCCATGACGTTGTAAGGCTTGGAGGACTTTCCGCAACACTTGGACATGTTCATCAAAGGACTTGGAGAAGCACAACACATCATCAAGGTATGGGATGCAACACTCATCGCGGAGTGAGTCGAGCATTTCCTCCATGCTCCGCTGGAAGGCAGTGGGTGCATTGGACAGTCCGAAAGGGATTCTCACCCATTCGTAGAGACCCCACGGCTTGGTGAAAGCAGTCAAGTACCTTGAGCCTTCTGCAATGAAACCTTGATGGTATGCTTTGCCCTGGTTCAGGATTGAGAACCAGCTGTAACCTCCAGGGGAATCTGTGAGATCCTGGATTCGGGGAAGCGGGTGTCTGTCTGGGACTGTCTTGCTCTTTAGAAGGCGATAATCAGTACACAAGCATAATGATCCATACTTCTTCCTTACAGAGATGAAAGGAGCTGCATAGGGTGACTGGGATTTGATAATCCATCCTTTGACTATCAGTTCTTGAATATACTCTTTCACTTCCCCTTAGAGAGGTTTTGGGATGGAGGCATAGGCTCTTTGAACTGGTGTGTCATCTTTGAGATGGATTTCCATTTGTAGTGAAGGAATACATCATATATCAGTACTCTCACGGGAGAACACTCCACTCTCTTCCATCAACACCTTTTCCACTGCCTTTTTCTGATCGGGGCTCAGGTGACTAAGGTCATTTGGGGGCAACCAAGGCTCACCAGGGTGGCTGGATCCAGTGGACAGAGCAACTTTACCTTCCTCCACTGTGGACACTGTTGCTTGAATGGGTTGGGTTGTGGATGGCTCTGGTGTGTCAGTTACAATGACTTTGGCGACATGTTGGATAGTACCATGGGTCGTCCTTTTTGGCAGGGTTATCTCCTATTTTGAAGGGTTAGAGATGAGGACTCTTACAAAAGGTCTCTGGGGGTTGTTAATGTCTAGGAGTCTAGCTCCTACACTCAAAAGTCTTAAAACCATGCTCTCTTCTTCTGGTTCATAAAGTACAAGGGGGTCGAATGTGTCAAAGTTTTGGGACACTCTGCACCATATTTGAACTGCTTTGCCAGCTGGAATCATTGCATTGTCTTTGCCAATTCTTAGCATGGCTGGACCACAGTCTGTCCTTTGTGATGCTTGAATAAAGTTAACTATAGCCACCACTTGGTCTACATCCATTCCAAGTGCTCTGCGCAGGAGACTGTGAAGCAAAGCATGAGCTTCCTTGTCTCTAGCATGCCTCTGAATAATGACTCCTAGCATGTTAGCTCCTACTAGTGGTTGGGGGAGTGACAGTTTGCTCACTAGGAATGGGGCTTGTACAGTGAGGTTGGGGTCTTCGTGACCAGCTAGGGTGACTGTGAGCTGCAAAGACCTCAAGTTCGTCATTTAGCAGTTCTTGGAGTGGTCTTACTTGGTAGTCTAACAAATTTCTTTTGACCCACTGTCTGCTAACTCACTTGTGAACCAGAATCCAACAACACAGTAATGGGGTAACCACCAATCATACATTTCAAGAGACTTCTTTCACTGACTAAGGCATAGGTGTCAAACTGATTCCAGAAAGGGCCAAGGGGGTGCAGGTTTTCTTTGTAACCACCAACTCCACCAGGTGATTTCACTGATGAACTCTTCCCATCTGCTCAAAGTGATGTTCATCAGTGAAATCACCTGCTGGAGTTGGTGGTTACAAAGAAAACCTACACACTCTTGGCCCTTTCTGGAATCACTTTGACAGCTATGGACTAAGGGTACTTTGCATTCTGTGGGAGTGGGGCAGGGGGATGCAGTGTTTTCTTTGGCTGTGTTTGGACTGCTTCCTTGTCTGCTTACTGCTGTGGCTAGTCAGAGCTTTTGCGGACACAGGCTTGATCAGGTGAGACTTTGATTTTATACCGGTCTCTGGCTGTTCCTTGACAGAGGCCGATTCCTGTTTCTCTGAATTTTGAACCACTGTAGGAACCCAATTGCTCTGTGTCCTGACTCACCACATACAAAACAGTGGCTACAATCTTGTAAGTTCTGTTCTGTGCACTTTAGACAAAGAAAGCTTTTCTTTTGGGTTACAGGGTGTTGGTTAGTGGAGGGCTGGGAACATTCAGGAGGAGGGTCATAGGGGTTTGCAGCATACCAGTCAGGGTCCCTGACTGGTATGCATAAGAGTGGTGACCATGTTGGTTAAAGTCTCCACTTGTGCTGCAAGTTGTTTGATTGTTTGTGCGGTATGCTCTTCTTTGGTCGTCTTTCTTTTGTTTCAATCACAGCACTCTGAGCTTGCGTTAGCTTTTGGCGAGTGGCTTGGCCTTGTTGTTGCTGGTGTTCATTCTCATTATCTTTGTGACCTCATTAAGAATCTCTTCATCAGTGACATTACTATTTGAAGCAAGGGGTCTTAATCTTTGTCGCAGATCTGCATGTTTAACTCCCAGCCCTTGATAGTCTGTGTGGAGGAAGACTTGCTGAATTGTTCTTGGATCATAGGAAATGTCTGTGTTGGGCTGTTTTGACTGAAAAATACGTTTTTTGTTTGAGTCCAGTCATGTGATACAAAAACTGTTGAGGCGACTCTTGCTCGGTTTGTCTCGCACACATCAGCTCCTGGAACATCTCAGTTGTTGCTTTTTCTCCAAGGTGGGATCTGAGGAAACCCTGAAGTTCAGGGAGAAGCAATCCATCTTTGAGCATGAGCAAGTCCCTGAAGGAGCTAGGCTTAACAATTATTGCACACCTAGTATGATTTCTGGTTCTGTGAATGCTTCTTTTTTTCCTTCATCGATCTGCTTCATGAGACAGTTGTAACTTATTTCGGAATTATTGTCTCGAATTTGTCCTCCAAACACTTTAAACTTTAAAGGAAATAGAGAAGGTGCAGAGAAGAGCAACTAAGAGGGTGCCAGGACTCAGAGATCTCTCTTGCGAGCAGAGGTTAAGAAAGCTCAAGCTTCCTACCGTTGTATACCGGAGACCAAGGGGAGACCTGATTAACACATACAAGTACCTCACAGGTGAATATGATGTGGAGTCATGTTTACCACCACTGGAGGAAGACAGAAGAACTAGAAGCCATGATAAGAAGCTGAGAAAGATGTACAGCTAACCAATTGGAGGATTATTTCAAGGATCACCCTATGATCTACAACTACAGGGCGCTCGACTGTCCAGTCAACCTACATATGTCAGTGGACCAGGTCTAAGAAGAGCGGCTTTCCAATAGGAATCCTGTGGATTCCTTCCAAGCCGAAGAGGATATGTTGCAACATATGTATGTTTGAGGGTGACTGGTCTCTCTGGACTGGCTTGTGCCCTTGGATGTGGTTGTGAGTGACTGTGATGGCTGGGGCTGACTGGTGATTGTGGTGCCACGGTGTCATAGAGTCTTATTCTCCCACCCAGTACCTCATATGCTCTCCTCAACTCCTCTACCAACTCCATTTCTGTGTTTACATTTGTTCCAGCTTGACTGTTTGGTGGATTTTCAGCAAGCGAGGGTGGACCTGGCAACACATTAGATGGTCTGCGTGTGTTTGACGTTGCAACTTCGTTTGCTAATCTCACAGAAACACTCGTTTGGATTACTTGGCTAATTAGGTCATCTAGCATTAGCAGTTGACTCATGCCTTCATCCTCAAGCTCCAACAGACTTTGGGATTGCAGGTAAGTGGTGACATAATCCATACAACTGTGCTGTGTATTTGTTTTCTGTTGCGAGGCTCTTTGCTAGCTTGGCGAGGTCTTTGGTGGTGAGTGTAAAAAAGCGTCTTCTAATGTTCTATATCAGTTCCTTCCATGTTATTGACATGTTGCTTGTGTGACTTGTCTGTTGTTTTTTTCCGTTATGTGATAGTTTTGTGGTCTGTGGCTTTACAGCAGTGCAGTTGCACATGGAGATTAAAGCTCTGTTTCACCTTGACCTCTCTTTCTGTCTTTCTGGACACCCACTGGCTGGTCTGGCTCATGCAGCAGTCTGATCACTGTCGTGGTTCAGGTATCACTGGATCTTCCCTCAACGGCTTGAAGAGGAGAGATCCCGGACAAGCCCTCACAGATTGTTATGGGTCCCAGGCGCGGTGGCCACAATAACAAAAAGAACGTGACCTGTAAAATGAATGGAGAGTTTCAGAGCAGGGAATACAGGTGCACTCATACTTTCTTCAAATCCCGTCTGAGGCGATAACGGATGGTCCGTCCCTTATATGTGACTGGGAAGTGCAACTACTACGCCAAAGGTTCCGCTTACTATTTCTTTTCTATTTCATTCATATTCACCAAGACTACATCTCATGAATGTAAATTAATACTGGTCTCAATTATCAGAACATATTTGCACAAGCTAAATGCTTATGAGACAGTTTTTAGTTGAGAATTCAATACAACAACATCAAATGTGGTTGCACATATTTGGGTGCACCACATTTACACTGAAACTCCCATCCTCTGAATGGTTTGTGCTGACACTCCCACTCTCCGCCTGTGGATTAGTCTCTCCGCCTGTGGATTAGTCTCTCCCTGTTTTTCAGAGTTGAAATGACGTAGCTGTTTCTAAGAAAAAAAATCCACAATCCCTCACCACTTTTTTCTAATGTCAAGGATGATAAATTAATGTTTGTTTGTTTTTTTTGTGGGGCCTTATCTCTCCGTTTCCTTATGAACATAGCATACGTCAGAGGCCATTAATGCTCCATCCCCAAGCAGTTGGTGGCGGTAATGCACAGAAGGAGACGCAGACGCAGCAGCAGAAGAAGAAGAAGAAGAAGAAGAAGAAGAAGAAGCAGAAGAAGAAGAAAAAGAAAAAGAAGAAGAAGAACTAGTGCGCACGCGCACGTCACGATCATGTTGTTAGGAGGTGATGTCAACACCAGCGGTTGGTAAATTAAATAGTGTGTGTGTCTGTTTCCTCAGAAGCCTTCTGTAGCTGAAGATGTTAGCCACTGGTAGGTAGTTGGTATTAGCTAGTTAGCCTCCTGATTGCTTAGAGACTAAAACAGTTTTGTTTGCAGCTGCGCACGTGTGTGTGTGTGTGTGTGTGTGTGTGTGTGTGTGTGTGTGTGTGTGTGTGTGTGTGTGTGTGTGTGTGTGTGTGTGTGTGTGTGTGTGTGTGTGTGTGTGTGTGTGTGTGTGTGTGGGTGGGGAGATGTGCTGGAGAATTTGATTGTCTAGGTTTTTGTGTGTGGGCTTTTAAAAAGGACGTCAACAATGATGACCACCCGCGACACTTCAAGACGATTCCAGATCAAAGAGCAGAAACACAAAGAGCAGCTGAAGAGGTGTTTGTCAGCTGCTTTATCTGCAGACCTTCACAGGTAATTCACATGTGCATTATTTTAATGTCGGCATGTCCACTTTCCTTTACGGCCCTGTCCCACTGGTGTTTAGGAGGATTTGCGTATGGATTGCGTACAAAATTGGCTCATATTCGCTTAACATCTGCAATATGCGTGAAACATGCTTGTATGAGTCGGTCAACACCTGCACACGTCCGCAATTGTCTGCAGAGGCACATTCTTCCGTTGCCAGGATTTTTGAGCTGCACAAAATTTGGCTGCGGATGACATCCGCCTTACATACTCCATACATACTCAATTCATACACAATACATACTCACTCTATGTGCTGTATATCTGCTATTAACCGCTGGTATCCACAACTGACGGGGATTGGCCACAAATAAAGTGTTTTCTTTGCAGCTGATTTGTGGACAATCTGTGAATGCATAACAAACACATCACGTAAACCCATAGTACTATATGTGGCAGAAAGTGACATACCTGCCAGTCAGTGCCGGTCCGGCTGTGTAAATCCACAAAGACGTAATTGCTGCAGTCACGTCTCCTCCAGAACTTTTATTTAACACCAACAAAAGGAAGAGTTGCTGTTTAGCCACAACTCACGCTGAAGTCTGTTTTCTGTGACACTCTCGAAAACAAACAAACAGAAAAAAAAACCACTGTCTCACATCCCAAGCGGCTTCCCCTCTCCAGCTCCCCAGACTCATGAATAGTTAACCCTCGCATGACAACAAGAACATTAACTCTGTGATCAACTTGTCAAGTCCAGCAAATGCTCCAGAGGCTGTATTGTTGGTGTGAATAGTGATGCCGACAGCCCGAGTGAGCTTATTTTATGGCCGCAATTCAGATGCCGTGCACGCGTAACATGTGCGTGATGCATTCATAATACACCCGTAATACTGCCATGATAATCTCCAATGTGTCTGATCCGTTTCCTCACTACATGCGTTATATAACCGTGTTTGTTCATCATATATTCACTATATATTATTAATATATCCCTAATTCATACTGGGACATTTGTCATTTTTGGCCATTTTTGTTGCGGACGACAATGAACGCCCGTACTTTGTATACTCAAGTCATGCGCAATTAATCCTCTCCCCAGTGGGACAGGGCCCTTAACACTAAAAGGAAGTTCTTTTGGCGTCTCCCTTTTTCACTCGAAGACCGTCGCCACAGCACATCCGAGATCGATCTGCATGTTGGTTTTGCACGTTTTATACCGGCTGCCCTTCCTGACAAGAGAATGGGCACAAGCGGTCTTGAACTGGGAACCATCTGCATTAGAAACAAGTGCAGCACAATCTTGTCAGCATACTGTACTTTTTTCCATTGTGTAACATTAAGAAATTTTCAATCAATTGTGAGATGGCATCAGTTACAAAATAGTGATTTTTTTTCCCAGGTTTTTACAAATCCGTCATTATATAAATGGTTTTACAACAAAGAGCACGAATATTTTTGAGATACCCATTTTGAAAATTCTTACCAAACATATGAAGCCAACTCTGGTTCAAAATTGATTTCAAGATTATATCAAGATTTACAAGAGATAAAAAAGAAAACACAAATTATATTAAGCAGAAATGGGACAGGGAATCCAAAAAGGTAATAGTAGATAATATTTGGCTAAAACATTGTGCTTTCCAATGGAAAATCACTAGTTCAAACGCATGGAGAAGTTTTGGTTGGAAGAGTCTTATTAGATATTTCATCACACCAGCACAGAGTTCTCACTATTCAGGTTCTTCCTTTTGCTAGATAAATTGTGGTGCACAAGGAGTAAAACAGTATCATCTGTTTTGGTCATGCCCTGCCTTGGAATCATTCTGGAATTTTGTGCAAACTGAAGTAAAAGTCATTTTAGGCAGAAATTCGTGGCAGCACAAAAATATAGAACCGAGAAATGGCTGAATTTATTATCTCCAAACCTTGATGACTGGCATGCTACTTACTGTCTATTTGATATTCATTATGGAACGTATCACTTTCCATAAAAGACTTCAAATGGACAAGTTTGACAGAATTTGGGGGAAAACATATATTCTACCTAGATGGCCAGAGTTTGTATGAGCCATATGATTTGATGTCACACTGAATGTAAAACAGTTAAAACACACCTCTTCTTCTGTTTTTCTCATTCATGTTATCTGTTCTGTTTTTATGTATATTGTAAAATCTTGAAAAAATAAAATAAAATTGGAAAAAAAAAAGACACAAGTGCAGCAACTGCTTGGCCACCACACAGACCTCCCTCTCTGTGCCAAGTTCTATCCATTGTTATATGACTGCGACACTATGCGCGCTCTGATTGGTTGATTTCTGGTCTGGTATTTTCCCATATCAGACTGGTTACCATGACAATCGGTCCGGAATGCGTATCACATTCGTCATAAGCCAGAAAGCTAAATACACAATTAGAAAAACCAAGTCAGACGTGAACATACTCCATAAATATCGTAACCACATCGGAAAAAACACATAGATTGAAAGTTTACCAGTTAACAACCGGACCATCTGCTAGCAAGTTTTGCATGGAGGTGAAGTGAACAGGTCTGATTACGAGCCCAAAGCCATCAGCAGCTTCCATATTGAGGTGATACCATAAGTTTGCATGTTTATATATTATAGCTATATAATAAACAAATTATTAACCTCGCTAACCCTCTGTCCATACTGTCAACACCTTGGTCTGATATTTTCCCATTCAGACCTCAAGCTCAGTTAATAATCCTTTAGTATCACTCACGCAAGTGCATGCAGAGAGGGAGAGACAAGCCACACATCAAGCCTCTGCCCAAAGCTTTGCAATGAAATAAGATTTTACTCTGTGTTACTTGTTTTTGTTTTGTTTTTTTAGAGGAAGGCCGGTCTGTGGTGGTTGACGTTGATATCGTGATGTGCCACCACAAATAACTCTAAATCATGCGGATTTAGAGTTTTACCCACTTTTTTTTTTTTTTTTTACATACAGCTGTAAGGGTATACTGGTTCTAGTTAAACGTCTAACACATTCTGAGTCATCTGAGGACAACTCATCCTCTTATGTGGTAAACCAGAAAATAAAACCTTAAAGTAATTAATTCTGAATGGCCACATACAGAGATCCGTCCAGTCACTGTAACTTGATGCAGATGAAAATGGGTGCAGTTACCCTCCTTCATAATATACAGCTCAAAGGACAATTTTGGATAAAAATCACACAAACCTTTTTTTAAACTATTATTCATTTTGACGGATTGCAGTCGCCCAAACATAATATATACCATATCGTGCAAGACTTCCTTAAATATTATAAATCTGAAGCAAGCCTAATGAATGAGTCCAAAATGGACCAGGGTAGAAGTGCACAGCTTAGTCCAGTTTTGACCTGTTGTGTGATGATGCTCATCTTAATCTCATGTTCGTATGTCTCCTCCCACCTCTGCGCTGTGGGCCAAAACAACAAAACAAAGAAAAAAACCTCAGTGGCACAAATTTACAGAGAATTTGACAGATTTGTGGAGTAGTTGGGGTAACGTGTGTTGTTTTAGTGAGTGTGTCGGTTGAGGTAGAATGGTGCATACAGTACTAGAGTGTTCACTTACTATGGAGAGGCTCCTTTATGTTGCCAGTGTAAAACACTGTTAAGCTTTTTTCCCCACTTTAAATCAAAGGAGATTTTGATTGTAGGTTGGGAATGTGGAGAAACAGGCAAATCCTCTAAATGTATTTACATGTTGTCTGCACTCATTATCTGTTACAGTAACTGTATTTTTATCATACCAATGAGGTGCATGTAATCACTCACTCACTCACTCACATTCAACCGCTTACTCCAATTAAGGGTCACGGGGGGCTGGAGCCAATCCTAGCAGTCATAGGGCATGAGGCGGGGTTCACCCTGGATAGGACACCAGTCTGTTGCCGGACATGTAATCAGTGAGGTCCAAATAAATCCATTTGTATAATGTATTTCCCAGGTTGCTGCAAGAGGAGCTGGAGGCAGATGTGTGTGTGTGTGCTGGTTCAGGGACACTTCGAGCCCACAGAGCTGTACTGTTGGCCAGAGCTCCTCATATCCTTCAGGGAACACGCAAAGACTCGATTAGCATCCAGCTGCCTGGGAAGGACCTCAACACACTGAAAGATTTCATCAGGTAAGTTCAAGGACTTCTCATGTCATTCCAACTTCTCTCCGGCAGAGGGCACACCTCTCACATAAATGTTAACATGTTTGTGTGGAGGTTTAAATGACTTACAGGTGTTCATTTCAGGGTTTGCATTTTAATTTTTGACCACCGAGTCCTGGGATACACTAGGTATTGAAAGTTTCATGTGTGGTGGCAAAGCGCCCTCACATGAGCGCTGAATTCAGTGCATAGAGTTTTTAATTTAAGAGCTACACAAGTGTGCAGTGTGCTAAGGAAGGTGGTGTGGCAAATGATACCATGAAAGTGGTGTGTCTAACAATATGTAGTTTTAAATTTGAAAAGGTGGGACTTCTGGCCTGACTCCTACATGGCAGCAGCATAAAAACAGAGCTCCCCAACACTAAGATTAAAAAGGCCCTATAAAACTACATTTGAGAAAGTGAGTAGATATGTAACAGTGTGGTAACGAGCGACGATTAAGACCGAAAGGAAAAAATCAGAAGTCGATGAAAAAGGCGGATTCGGACCTCGAGCACTGTAACGAGCCAGTGAGGCTAACAGGCGAATTTGCCGAACTTACGGAAGAGCTAACAGAGCTAACAGGGAGAGAGGGAAAACCAAGCTGGTAATGCAACCAAGCAAAGAGGGAGGAAAAACACAACAACCGGCTAAAAATATGGCAGACCTGGAAACAGTCCTACAAGTGATACGAGACTTCTGCCAGGAGAACTTTGAAAACTTAAAAGAAATCAAAGACTACATAAAAAAGACAAACACCAGAATAGATAATTCTGAAAAGTGGATCGTGGAGGTAGAGTAGCGTACTCAGAATCTGGACGAAGCCACTTTGTAGCTTGTGGAGCTACAGAAGCAGATTGAGACCAGAATGATGGAGTTGAAGAGCTGTTCTAGGAGAGAGAATGTGTGGATCCACGGGGTGAAGGAAGGAATGGAGGGAAACGCTCAATCAGTGATCAGTTTTGTTGAAAACCTTCTTAGGGAGAAGATGGACTTACCCCCATCATTTAAGCTGAAGATCGAAAGAGTGCAAGCTCCCAAGGACTCCCCTTCTAGATCCGTTGTGATAAAGTTACAAAGTTTCCAGAGTAAAGAAGAACTTGGCATGGCAGTAAACAGGCTTCACGTATGAAGTTGTTTCTGGACCACAACTATGTGCAGGAGATTTTGAGAAAACATAAAGAATACACGGAGGTAAAAAGGGTACTAAGAGATAAGAAGATAGGTTTCCAGACACAGTTTTTACCGAAACTCTGGGTCTTCTACAAGGTGGGACGTGCATCTACAACACATCGGAGGAGGCGACGAAGGACATGATGATCCGTGGGCTCCAGGTGAAGGTTGTGAAACCGGCAAAGGGCTGGACAGAGCGCATCAAGCGGCTAATGTGGACGACGTGTGAAAAGTGGACACAGGACAACGGAGACACGGCACGGGTACAAACAGAAGGTGAAAATTAGAGTGTAAGTCTATTAAGATAACTAAAGTGAGAAACACGTGCCTTTTGTCAAGACTGTAACATTTTATACAAATGTTTGGTTGAAATATTAATATCTTCACAAGTTAAGAGTGTTGGGACAGCACTTAAAGGTGTTGTGGACTTATGAACAATACTGATTCCAGTGGTGGGCACAGTTCCAGTAATCCGATAACCGATAATTATCGAAGATAAAGTTTTCATTATCGGATTATCCTTTTAGATATCTTTGAAAACCATTATCAGACAGTTATCTTCTGATAAATTTTTGTCCAATAATTTTTAGACCGTTAACGTAAACAAAGGTGAACAGATGTGTAGTTCTGCCCTCTGCAAACAAAGGAGATCTGTTTCTAGAAGAAACCGCTCTATCCTCTGCAGGCAAAGGAGAACTGGTCACCAAAAGAAAACCCCTAATTTCCTTTAACCCCATACTGACATGCGGCCAATATCACCCAAGTCATACAGAGGCATACATTTGTAACTTATGGTTCAAATTTTAACCAAACTTATTTCGGACAAGTTATTTAAATTAATGTCACATCTGAAGTTTTATAAAGTGAAAAAAAAATAAATAAATAAATAAATAAATAAATAAATAAATAAATAAATATATATATATATATATATATATATATATATATATATATATATATATATATATATATATATATATATATATATATATATATATATATATATATATATATATATATATATATATATAATATACGAGGTCTGTCCATAAAGTATCGTACCGTTTTTTTTTTTGTTTTTTTTTAACTATATGGATTTGATTCATATGTTTTCACGTCAGACAAGCTTGAACCCTCGTGCGCATGCGTGAGTTTTTCCACACCTGTCGGTGACGTCATTCGCCTGTGAGCACGCCTTGTGGAAGGAGTGGTCCCGCCCCGTTGTCGGATTTTCATTGTCTGGAAATGGGGGAATGATTTGGGGTTTTTTCCATCAGAATTTTTTCAGAAGGTGTTAGAGACTGGCACCTGGAAACTATTCGAAAAATTTATCTGGCTTTCGGTGAAAATTTTACGGGCTTCACAGAGAATAAGGTCAGTTAGAACAGCTTTAAAGACCCCTTTAAGGATGCTCAGCGCGCCGCGCTCCGAGCTGCAACGACACGGCACAAGCCACCGGACCATTTCTGAGCTGATGGCTCTGTGGATACGAGACCGTCGTGTGCTCTTTCTCTGGTTATCACAAGAGCTGGACATCAGCCATTTTCCGGCAGATTTCACTTTTAACAAGAGATTTTGTCATGGAAAGCCGCGCGGAGGCTTCGCGCGTCACGACCGATTCGCTTTGGAAGCGAGACAAAGGAACACCTCCGTTTCGGCGTGTCAGAGGACAAGTTGCAGCGGCTTGACGCTGCAATCCGCCCGCACGTCTTTCATTAAAAAAAATCTCCTTTAACAGTGGAATATCCGGATAAAATGCTGAAACCGACTTCTTCTGAAACTTCTCTGTTCTCTCATGACGTCCTGGATCAATAGAGCCTGAAATGTGGAGGTTTTCAGCTTAAAACAGGCTGACGACGTGCAGCGGTCCCAGGCGCCGTCGTCAGCCCGTTTCAAGCTGAAAACCTCCACATTTCAGGCTCTATTGATCCAGGACGTCGTGAGAGAACAGAGAAGTTTCAGAAGAAGTCGGTTTCAGCATTTTATCCGGATATTCCACTGTTAAAGATTTTTTTAATGAAAGACGTGCAGGCGGATTGCAGCGTCGGCTCGCAGCCGCTGCGACACTCCGCCACAGGAAAAACACCTCCGTTGGAAGCTTTAAGGACAAGTTGGAACATGTCCAGCTGTTAAACAATTTCTCATATACTCACTCCACTGAAAGCCATCAAAAGCCGCCTGGATTTTACAAATGGTTATCAACACGGAGGTGTTTTTCCTGTGCCGCCACACCGCGCCGGCTGCGTCCCGACGCGCGGACCCGTCCGCACGTCTTTCATTAAAAAAATCTCCTTTAACAGTGGAATATCCAGATAAAATGCTGAAATCGACTTCTTCTGAAACTTCTCTGTTCTCTCACGACGTCCTGGATCAATAGACTGCGCGACGTCTCGCACCGTGGAAAGTCCTTAAAGCGACAGTATCACCTCAAGATCTCTCATCAGCCGTTAAAATTTTCACCGAAAACCAGCTTAATTTTTCGAACCGTGTCCACTTCGATGTGTCTCACAGGTTTAGAAAAAATTTTGATCAAACAAAGCGCCAGTCTCTCAGCAACTTCTCAGGCAAAGGAATTCCGACGAGGGGCTGGACGACTCCTCCCACAAGGAGTGCTCACAGGCGAATGACGTCTCCGACAGGCGTGGAAAAACCCACGCATGCGCATGAGGGTTCAAGCATGTCTGACGTAAAAACATATGAATGAAATCCATATAGTTTTTACGTAAGGACCTATACTTTATGGACAGACCTCGTACAGAAAAAAAAATATATATATATATACAGATATGTTTTAGTTTTAAAGTAATGCACTATTTTTTAAGGTTTTAGTGTGGACATACTGTGTCCAGCAGTGCATTATGGGTGATAGGGTAATCTCAGTAAGTTCACGACAGGAGAAATGATTTGAGACACTCCGATCAGGGGGTCCACGGACAACAGCATTAAACTCTAGTGCCTAAACCTCTCGGAAATATATTCTCTGGGTTTATAGGCATTGTTATTGTGCTTGCGTTTATTAAATTCCATACATCTTAAACATAGCAAGTAGCAATACAGATTATCTGAAATTTTGTTTTGACAAGTTTTCAAGGTCTCTACTGCCATCTACTGGCCAGTAGTGTTCATGGCAGTATTCAAACTGAAGCTGGGCTGATATTTTCAATCAATCAATCAATCAATCAACTTTTTTCTTGTATAGCGCCAAATCACAACAAACAGCTGCCCCAAGGCGCTCCACACTGCAAGGCAAGGCCATACAACAATTATGAAACACAGTCTACGTCTAAAGCAACATAACCAAGGGATGGTCCAGGGTCACCCGATCCAGCCCTAACTATAAGCCTTAGCGAAAAGGAAAGTTTTAAGCCTAATCTTAAAAGTAGAGAGGGTATCTGTCTCCCTGATCTGAATTGGGAGCTGGTTCCACAGGAGAGGAGCCTGAAAGCTGAAGGCTCTGCCTCCCATTCTACTCTTACAAACCCTAGGAACTACAAGTAAGCCCGCAGTCTGAGAGCGAAGCGCTCTAATGGGGTAATATGGTACTACGAGGTCCCTAAGATAAGATGGGACCTGATTATTCAAAACCTTATAAGTAAGAAGAAGAATTTTAAATTCTATTCTAGCATTAACAGGAAGCCAATGAAGGGAGGCCAACACGGGTGAGATATGCTCTCTCCTGCTAGTCCCCGTCAGTACTCTAGCTGCAGCATTCTGAACCAACTGAAGGCTTTTTAGGGAACTTTTAGGACAACCTGATAATAATGAATTACAATAGTCCAGCCTAGAGGAAACAAATGCATGAATTAGTTTTTCAGCATCACTCTGAGACAAGACCTTTCTGATTTTAGAGATATTGCGTAAATGCAAAAAGGCAGTCCTACATATTTGTTTAATATGCGCTTTGAATGACATATCCTGATCAAAAATAACTCCAAGATTTCTCACAGTATTACCAGAGATCAGGGAAATGCCATCCAGAGTAACGATCTGGTTAGACACCATGCTTCTAAGATTTGTGGGGCCAAGTACAATAACTTCAGTTTTATCTGAGTTTAAAAGCAGGAAATTAGAGGTCATCCATGTCTTTATGTCTGTAAGACAATCCTGCAGTTTAGCTAATTGGTGCGTATCCTCTGGCTTCATGGATAGATAAAGCTGGGTATCATCTGCGTAACAATGAAAATTTAAGCAATACCGTCTAATAATACTGCCCAAGGGAAGCATGTATAAAGTGAATAAAATTGGTCCTAGCACAGAACCTTGTGGAACTCCATAATTAACTTTAGTCTGTGAAGAAGATTCCCCATTTACATGAACAAACTGTAATCTAGTAGACAAATATGATTCAAACCACCGCACCGCAATGCCTTTAATACCTATGACATGCTCTAATCTCTGTAATAAAATTTTATGGTCAACAGTATCAAAAGCAGCACTGAGGTCCAACAGAACAAGCACAGAGATAAGTCCACTGTCCGAAGCCATAAGAAGATCATTTGTAACCTTCACTAATGCTGTTTCTGTACTATGATGAATTCATACGATTGCTGATCAGGAGGTGGTCATTAGATGTTAATTGCAGCTCATTACTCCATGTATACTAAACGATGCAGGACGCGCAATTAACCTGAAACTCGGTGCAATCCAAAAAATTCTCACACGAATGAAAAATCAGCTGAAAAAGGGCCAAAACTCGCAGTGGCACCAGTAGATCATGGCAGTGTTCTATTTATTTTTACACAGGTTATATCAGACGGTTATCTAATTATAACTTTTTTTTTTTGAAAATGCCTTTTTTTACAAATAAAAAAATGGCATATTTTACAAAAGCACATTTATCTGTAAACACCAATGCACGACACACCTCACATTAACGTGTTGGTTTACATAGAATGAATCAACCAATCAGTGTTAGCCGAGGCGCATTTTACCCAGAATGCCATCTGTCTATGTTTGTTACAAAACTTCAGAATTAGTGCATTATTCAACATTAAAAGATTATGTTATATCTTAACTTTGCACAAATGACAGAATTGACATTAATGGAATTATTCTATCAGTATTCATTTTATTTACACCAAACCATAACTCAGCACTGCTTTATTTTCCAAGACCTCGGCCTGATGGCAACATTGTTATGGAGTAGAAAGTTGAGCTGTGTCGCCTCTCTCGGCTTGCATCTGTGCTGGAAGCCATGTAATAAACAGGAGCTTCCAGCAGGGGGCAGGACGCTCAAGTGCTGACTCATTGTTTGGGTCTGTTTGGGTCAGCTTGTTAGTAGTTGCACGTGTACCGGAGATAAGACTGGAATTTATCGGTATCAGTTATCTGTAACTTCAGATACATTTTTGGGTGGTTTAGCTTTATCAAAAATAACTTTTCAGTTATCTGATTATAGTTATCTGATTATCTGTTATTGAAGTTAATTTTTGGTTATCTGTGCCCACCACTGACTGATTCTATCAGCGAGGGCCCCCTGCCCTTCGGGAACAGAGGACATCCCTCAGAGCGGACTGAACATCAGAGTTCAGAGAAGATCAATTCTCAGTCCTCACTTAAGGAAGTTTCTTTAGTATCTTGTTATATTTATGTTGAGCCTTTGTTATACTTTGTTTAAAGCTAATTATTGATACTGTAGCAAAAGGGAGAAGAGGAGCGAGATAAGAGGACTAGAGAAAAATGACCACCCAAAAACTGCATTAAGGTAACCTCATATAATGTAAATGGTGTACTCAACCCAACCAAAAGGAGCAAGATAATAAGAAAGATGAAAAAAGGAGTCGGGGTGATAATGTTACAGGAGACCCAACTAACAGAAAAGCAACATCTAAAGCTTAAGAGGAATGGTTACAATCAGATATTCTCTGCGTCCTACAAATCAAGACACCGGAGAGGGGTAGCCATTTTAATTTCGGGGAGGATTCCATTTGAAAAAATTCAGTATGGCAGTAAGGGACCTATCGGTCCATGGCCCCCTTTATTTCACATTATATCTGGTGAAGGAGAGAAAAAAACATCAATCTGGAGATTAAATTCAGATATATTAGAAGGACACATGAAGGAAGAAATGGTGAGGGAACTTCAAACATATACAGTGGTATGTAAATGTTTGGGCACCTCTGATGATTTCCATGATTTTCCTTTATAAATCATTGCTAGTTTGGATCAGAAATTTCAGTTAAATGTGTCATAGCAGACAAACACAGTGATATTTGAGAAGTGAAATTAACACAATTATTAACTCGTTTGGCTGCTGTGCTCTGATCGCTTCCTCTGGCTTCTATGATGAAATAATACTGAATTTATGTGGAAAGGGAAGAGCTTGGTACATCTCAATTCCACGTTCAGTGAGAAATACAATCAGAATGCGCTTGGATCCATGTGTTGATATTTTTGTGCTGATACCAGTTTCTGGGTTGTATTGTACGCCATGTTTCAGTAGGAAGTCTTTGTACATGAGGGTCCTGGTGAATCTTAATTGTTCATAAGTGTGAGTGAGAGTGTGAATATGTTTGTCTGTCTATATGTTATCCTGTGATAGATTGGTGGCTTGATGGTGAAACTAGAGCTGCAGATTCTTAACAAGTCCCAGATTGTCTCCCCATGTTCAGTATTTGTCAGTAAACGTGGGTGTAAAGTTTCAGTGTCACACACTCAGTTTTTTTTAACTGCTCTGAGCTCACAGTGTTTATGGCCTCACACATACATACTCCCGCTAACATTTTTCCCATTTCATCTTTATTCCGCGTGACATGGTAACAAATAATCTATCCCTGCATGTCTCCACATCATCATTTTTTTACTTCATCTAGTGAGTTATTTTTTGAGTGCAGTGCATATTTATATGTATTTGTGCACATTTTTTTTCTATTGTTGTTATGAGTATATATGTTTATATGTGGGGAGTTCAGATGAAAAATCCAATGTTGGTGTAGGGACTCAGTCTCAGACAAGCTGCTGTGGTCCTGAATGACGCATGTGCAGTGCAGGGCAGACTGATTTTTAGGGGGGGCCGTTTGGTCTGTGACACCGGTCGAATCCCTTCTGTCCCTGCTGTTCATCATGCCTTCCATCTGTCACCTCCCCTCGATCAGCTGTTTTTGTAAAGTTTGTCTCGCTGTCACCTTTTTTGACAGTCGCTTTTCATTGTAGTTTTATCACCCTGTCTGTCTTTTTGGATTTTAGTCACTTTGGATTTTTCATGTCACTTTTACTGTGGACTCTTGTTGTATTTGTATTTTTCACTGCCACTTTTGGGAGTATTAAACACTTGATCTTCTGCACCTAATCTCCTGTGCCTGCTACCTGCATCCTGGGGTTCACTCTAGTCTCTTGGTCCCAACTGCAACAAAATACACTTTTTTTTGTTTAACCATCAGTGTTTATTTTGCAGGAATGTGTACACAGCAGAGCAAAGCATGCGCTGTGATGTCATAATCCCAGCTGATGACTGGTCACGACCAGATTATGACAGAAAATCGGTTACAGATGCAGTAGACCTTCACCCAGCTAACACAGGTAAACTCATACACTGTGTCCCTTTTTGAATGTGCATTCTGGTGATCTAACTGTACAGCTGCCCTTCTCCCACATGCCCTTACTTCATCATGTTATCTCACTCATTATTCATTTATTAGTAATCCCATTTTTTGTGTGTCCTTACTGCTCATTGCAGAATAACTACACTATGGGTACTTTATTTTTCACACGTATGTCCATCTGCACTTTTTTCCATGAGCGCACTTTCTTTCCTTCATATCTGTCTCAACATCTGTCTAGATGCTGCTGCTCTTGACCCGGCCTCAGGCCTCGGAGCTGACTTACTGTATCTGTACAAGAAAGGAGAGCAGTGTGATATCACCATTCAAGTGGCTGAGGAGTTCTTTTCTTGCCACAGGTACAGCTATTTCTGATGGCTTCTCAGTATTCTTAGTATTTTACATCTTAAAAACTCAAAAGCACAGTGTGGATTTTCAACGTATCATCATAGGTTGCATTCATTGTGTCTCAGGTTAATTACTTCTTAGCCACATTTACGCCAATCAAAAGGTTGTGTTACAGTGAAGCAAGAAAAATGAACCCAGACGCAGCAACGCACACAAATTAATATTAAGAGGTTCTCAACACAGGAGGGAAAAGTTTCTGGTTAAGGTGAAACTAAGCAACAAGAGCACAGACCAATGGCATTACAAACTTTGAAATTGACTATAAACAAGAACCACAATGATTATAAAAAATGTTGGAATTGGTCTAGACAAATGCAGATCAGTTTTTAAATGAGAGATGGCCACTATGTTATATTTAAGTAGTGTTCAGAATAATAGTAGTGCTATGTAACTAAAAAGATTAATCCGTGTTTTGAGTATGTTTCCTATTGTTACATGGGAAACAAGGTACCAGTAGATTCAGTAGAGTCTCACAAATCCAACAAGACCAAGCATTCATGATATGCACACTCTTAAGGCTATGAAATTGGGCTATTAGTAAAAATAAAAGTAGAAAAGGGGGTGTTCACAATAATAGTAGTGTGGCATTCAGTTAGTGAGTTTGTCAATTTTGTGGAACAAACAGGTGTGAATCAGGTGTCTCCTATTCAAGGATGAAGCCAGCACCTGTTGAACATGCTTTTCTCTTTGAAAGCCTGAGGACAATAGGACGTTCAAGACATTGTTCAGAAGAACAGCGTAGTTTGATTAAAAAGTTGATTGGAGAGGGGGAAAACTTATACGCAGGTGCAAAAAATTATAGGTTGTTCATCGACAATGATCTCCAATGCTTTAAAATGGACAAAAAAAACAGAGATGCATGGAAGAAAATGGAAGACAACCATCAAAATGGATAGAAGAATAACCAGAATGGCAAAGGCTCACCCATTGATCAGCTCCAGGATGATCAAAGACATTCTGGAGTTACCTGTAAGTGCTGTGACAGTTAGAAGACACCTGTGTGAAGCTAATTTATTTGCAAGAATCTCCCGCAAAGTCCCCCTGTTAAATAAAAGACGTGTAGAAGAGGTTACAATTTGCCAAAGAACACATCAACTGGCCTAAAGAGAAATGGAGGACTATTTTGTGGACTGATGAGAGTAAAATTGTTGTTTTTGGGTCCAAGGGCTGCAGACAGTTTGTGAGATGACCCCCAAACTCTGAATTCAAGCCACAGTTCACAGTGAAGACAGTGAAGCATGGTGGTGCAAGCATCATGATATGGGCATGTTTCTCCTACTATGGTGTTGGGCCTATATATCGCATGCCAGGTATCATGGATCACTTAGGATATGTCAAAATACTTGAAGAGGTCATGCCCTTGAAATGGGTGTTTCAACAAGACAGTGACCCCAAGCACACTAGTAAATGAGCAAAATCTTGGTTCCAAACCAATAAAATGAATGCCTTGAAGATGTGAAGAAATCATGAAAAACTGTGGTTATACAACTAAATACTAGTTTAGTGATTCACAGGACTGCGAAAAAAGCAGTTTGAACATAATAGTTTTGAGATTGTAGCATCAACAGCAGATGCTACTATTATTGTGAACACCCCCTTTTCTACTTTTTTTTACTAATAGCCCAATTTCATAGCCTTAAGAGTGTGCATATCATGAATGCTTGGTCTTGTTGGATTTGTGAGAATCTACTGTTTCCCATGTAACAATAGGAAATATATTCAAAACCTGGATTAATCTTTTTAGTCACGTAGCACTACTATTATTCTGAACACTACTGTATTTGATAGTGAACATAGTTTTGCCTACTGCTTTACTTCTTACAGAAGTATTTTTTCCTTTTCTTTTTGTTGTTGTTTATGCACCAGTGACACCAGATCAAATTCCTTGTATGTGAACACTTACTTGCCAATAAATTTGATGCTGATTATGATATGGATCTGTACTCTGTGGCTTTTATGCTCCTAGTTAGGAAGAAAATGGTAAGTAAACAAATGTCATTTCCAAATGCTTCAGATGGAGTGATGCAGGCTGCCGCTCCAGCTCTCCTTCAGTCTATGTGCACGCACACAGAGCTCACTGACTCCGCCTCCTGTAGACAGTAGGAACAGGGACAGAAGTGAGGTGTGAGCAAGGGCAGCAGTGAGATGAAGCAAACAAAACAGAGATGACGTTATTGTAATAAATCAAGTTTTCCACATTTTTAATCGATTTTTTTTTTTTGTTGTTGTTGTTAAGGATAAGAATTTTTTTTTAACACTCCTAGCAGAGTAAGTGCATGGCACTTGGGGCTTATTCTGCATTTTGGTAAGAGGGCGCATGCCGAGTAAGGGGCCTGCACAATCTCATTCAACTTGGGACTCCGACGAGGGTGGTCGCATCTCCTCCACTCTCCCTTATCTCTGTTCTGCTTTAACCTTCAAGTCCCTACTTCACCAGACTGTGAATTTCTCAAATTATATTGGATTCTGGATCTATTGGACTACTATTAGATTAACCATGGAATTGATCAGCTGGTCTCTGAACGCTATTGACACCATTTTTTTCTACAAGAAGGTCAGGACCGGGCGATCCTACCTGCCCAGATGGAACGTATCCTGCGGGCTATGTTCTCGACTCCTGGAGTTCCTGGCGTGTTGTATGCTTGGCACCTTTCTCTGTTGAGGACGTCGAGGATTTTTTCATTTTTGATTAAAATGAAAATGATTAACGAGGTTGGCAAGGCAGTGTATTCTCAGACTGCGAAGACTCTTGAACTCAGACGCAAATTGGATGACATCTTGGAGCAGATGCGTGCCTTGCAGTTGAAGTTGAAGATTTCAGAGGCCGGTGAATATTCTTAATTCGTAATTGGGAATATTCTTAATTCATAATTGGGATTTGGTTGTTCAAGTGGAACTGTTAAAAAGTGTTTTTCACTGCTCAAAACATTACAGGCTTATCAAGCCTGGCCAAATTGCCTGACTGTTTTCCTCCAGAGGAATTTCTTCAGCCTGGGGATCATTTGGCTGTTTCTTATCTCAACTCACAAAGACAATAAACTGCTTTTCACAGGACTGAAGCATGCTCCATCCCCCATCAACACTCCCCACTCCGGCGTCTGCTCAAGTCACTCCTTTCCCCTTCTGCGGGGGCGGTGCAGTTTTTGCTGCAGCCCCGTTACTCCCACCAAGCCGATGGTGGCGCATCTCAGGGTTGCTGCGTGGCCTACACCCACTTGCCTCAATTGGGATAACGGACTTCTTCAAACTTAATGCACATAAACAATGTCAAATGTGTATGTGCTGTCTTTAATTTTGATGTGTGCCATTATTATGGTAAACAAGTAATAATTGTGGACTAATTGCTGCCTGAGGTAACTGGAGTGTAAACATAATTTCTCCACTGTGAGATCAATAAAGTATATCTCATCTCATCTCATAAAATGTGACAGTGAAAAACACCTGAGAGTGACAGCAGAGGGTAAGTGTAAGTTTTATGAACATACATTCCTTTTCTCTCAAAAATTCTTGAAAGGGTAGTTGTAAAACAGCTAACTGATCATCTGCAGAGGAATGGTCTATTTGAAGAGTTTCAGTCAGGTTTTAGAATTCATCATAGTACAGAAACAGCATTAGTGAAGGTTACAAATGATCTTCTTATGGCCTCGGACAGTGGACTCATCTCTGTGCTTGTTCTGTTAGACCTCAGTGCTGCTTTTGATACTGTTGACCATAAAATTTTATTACAGAGATTAGAGCATGCCATAGGTATTAAAGGCACTGCGCTGCGGTGGTTTGAATCATATTTGTCTAATAGATTACAATTTGTTCATGTAAATGGGGAATCTTCTTCACAGACTAAAGTTAATTATGGAGTTCCACAAGGTTCTGTGCTAGGACCAATTTTATTCACTTTATATATGCTTCCCTTAGGCAGTATTATTAGACCGTATTGCTTAAATTTTCATTGTTACGCAGATGATACCCAGCTTTATCTATCCATGAAGCCAGAGGACACACACCAATTAGCTAAACTGCAGGATTGTCTTACAGACATAAAGACATGGATGACCTCTAATTTCCTGCTTTTAAACTCAGATAAAACTGAAGTTATTGTACTTGGCCCCACAAATCTTAGAAACATGGTGTCTAACCAGATCCTTACTCTGGATGGCATTACCCTGACCTCTAGTAATACTGTGAGAAATCTTGGAGTCATTTTTGATCAGGATATGTCATTCAAAGCGCATATTAAACAAATATGTAGGACTGCTTTTTTGCATTTACGCAATATCTCTAAAATCAGAAAGGTCTTGTCTCAGAGTGATGCTGAAAAACTAATTCATGCATTTATTTCCTCTAGGCTGGACTATTGTAATTCATTATTATCAGGTTGTCCTAAAAGTTCCCTAAAAAGCCTTCAGTTAATTCAAAATGCTGCAGCTAGAGTACTGACGGGGACTAGAAGGAGAGAGCATATCTCACCCATATTGGCCTCTCTTCATTGGCTTCCTGTTAATTCTAGAATAGAATTTAAAATTCTTCTTCTTACTTATAAGGTTTTGAATAATCAGGTCCCATCTTATCTTAGGGACCTCGTAGTACCATATCACCCCAATAGAGCGCTTCGCTCTCAGACTGCAGGCTTACTTGTAGTTCCTAGGGTTTGTAAGAGTAGAATGGGAGGCAGAGCCTTCAGCTTTCAGGCTCCTCTCCTGTGGAACCAGCTCCCAATTCAGATCAGGGAGACAGACACCCTCTCTACGTTTAAGATTAGGCTTAAAACTTTCCTTTTTGCTAAAGTTTATAGTTAGGGCTGGATCAGGTGACCCTGAACCATCCCTTAGTTATGCTGCTATAGACGTAGACTGCTGGGGGGTTCCCATGATGCACTGTTTCTTTCTCTTTTTGCTCTGTATGCACCACTCTGCATTTAATCATTAGTGATCGATCTCTGCTCCCCTCCACAGCATGTCTTTTTCCTGGTTCTCTCCCTCAGCCCCAACCAGTCCCAGCAGAAGACTGCCCCTCCCTGAGCCTGGTTCTGCTGGAGGTTTCTTCCTGTTAAAAGGGAGTTTTTCCTTCCCACTGTAGCCAAGTGCTTGCTCACAGGGGGTCGTTTTGACCGTTGGGGTTTTACATAATTATTGTATGGCCTTGCCTTACAATATAAAGCGCCTTGGGGCAACTGTTTGTTGTGATTTGGCGCTATATAAAAAAATTGATTGATTGATTGATTGATACTGCAGTTGCTAGCAAGAAGGCCATTAACATCCTAAGATTAGCAAAGAGAAATTTCAACAGCAATCGTGAAACAGCAATGCTGCTCCTGTATAGGAAACTGTTTGGACTTCACTTAGAATGCTGGACCCTCATCTGCGGAGCCATTGAAAGGATATAGAGGTGAGGAACAAAGCTCACTTAGAGATGCTCCACATGAGGAATAGCTATACAATGTCTATGTCTACTGAGCTTATACCACTGAAGAACAAGAGAGGATATGATTCAACTCTCCAAAATTGTGAACAATGTGAATCAATTTTGTGAAAATCAAAATTGTGAATCAATAGTCTGGGCAAAGATTAACTGTTCCAGCAGACTGCAATTGTGACACATGGGCACGGAGTCAACCTCTTCAAGCCACAGGCAGTAAAGCATATTTGATGTCGGATATCTCAGTAAGGTGGTAAATGACCAAGCAGATGGGAAAAAAATATGGAATCACTCAGTTCTGAGGAAACAATTATGGAATCATGAAAAACAAAAGAACACTCCAACACATCACTTGTATTTTGTTGCACCACCTCTGGCTTTTATAACAGCTTGCAGTCTCTGAGGCATGGACTTAATGAGTGACAAACAGTACTCTTCATCAATCTGGCTCCAGCTTTCTCTGATTGCTGTTGCCAGATCAGCTTTGCAGGTTGGAGCCTTGTCATGGACCATTTCTTCAACTTCCACCAAAGATTTTCAATTGGATTAAGATCTGGACTATTTGCAGGCCATGACATTGACCCTATGTGTCTTTTTGCAAAGAATGT
Source organism: Thalassophryne amazonica (assembly GCF_902500255.1). Taxonomy (NCBI): domain Eukaryota; kingdom Metazoa; phylum Chordata; class Actinopteri; order Batrachoidiformes; family Batrachoididae; genus Thalassophryne; species Thalassophryne amazonica. The sequence continues at coordinate 112,762,641 of NC_047112.1, forward strand.
TTTCACAGTTTTTGCTCTATGGCAAGATGCATTATCATTTTGAAAAATGATTTCATCATCCCCAAACATACTTTCAATTGATGGGATAAGAAAAGTGTCCAAAATATCAATGTAAACTTGTGCATTTATTGATGATGTAATGACAGCCATCTCCCCAGTGCCTTTACCTGACATGCAGCCCCATATCATCAATGACTGTGGAAATTTACATGTTCTCTTCAGGCAGTCATCTTTATAAATCTCATTGGAACGGCACCAAACAAAAGTTCCAGCATCATCACCTTGCCCAATGCAGATTTGAGATTCATCGCTGAATATGACTTTTATCCAGTCATCCACAGTCCACGATTGCTTTTCCTTAGCCCATTGTAACCTTGTTTTTTTCTGTTGAGCTGTTAATGATGGCTTTCGTTTAGCTTTTCTGTATGTAAATCCCATTTCCTTTAGGCAGTTTCTTACAGTTCGGTCACAGACGTTGACTCCAGTTTCCTCCCATTCGTTCCTCATTTGTTTTGTTGTGCATTTTCGATTTTTGAGACATATTGCTTTAAGTTTTTTGTCTTGACGCTTTGATGTCTTCCTTGGTCTACCAGTATGTTTGCCTTTAACAACCTTCCCATGTTGTTTGTATTTGGTCCAGAGTTTAGACACAGCTGACTGTGAACAACCAACATCTTTTGCAACATTGCGTGATGATTTACCCTCTTTTAAGAGTTTGATAATCCTCTCCTTTGTTTCAATTGACATCTCTCGTGTTGGAGCCATGATTCATGTCAGTCCACTTGGTGCAACAGCTCTCCAAGGTGTGATCACTCCTTTTATATGCAGACTAACGAGCAGATCTGATTTGATGCAGGTGTTAGTTTTGGGGATGAAAATTTACAGGGTGATTCCATAATTTATTCCTCAAAATTGAGTGATTCCATATTTTTTTCCCTCTGCTTGGTCTAAAAAAGTAACCGTTACTGACTGCCACAATTTTTTTTTTTCCTGATTTCTTATAGTGTTTCTTAAAGCCAGATAGTTGCCATTTGAAATGACTTTAGTTTTGTGTCATGTCTGTGATCTGCTTTTTTTTCTACAAAATTAAACAACTGAATGAACATCCTCCGAGGCCGGTGATTCCATCATTTTTGCCAGGGGTTGTATCTGCTATACCATAATGGTGCGTAGCCTTGTGTACGGAGTAAGTCTTAATCAGCACCACACTTGCCAACCAACACCTTGATGATACAGTGAGGCAAATAAGTATTTGATCCACTGTTGATTTTGGAAGTTTTCCTACCTAGAAAGAATGGAGAGGTCTGCAATTTTTATTGTAGGTGCACTTCAGCTGTCAGAGACAGAATCTAAAAAAAAAAAACCCTGAAAATCACACTGTATGATTTTTTTTTTATTTTTATTAATTAATTTGCATTTTATTGCATGAAATAAGTATTTGATACAATAGAAAAACAGGCCTTAATATTTGGTACAGAAACCCTTGTTTGCATTTACAGAGGTCAGGCTTTTCCTGCAGTTCTTGACCATTTGCACACACTGCAGCAGCTGTCTCCATCATAACATGATCAAATCAAATCAAATCAATTTTATTTATATAGCACCAAATCACAACAAACAGTTGCCCCAAGGCACTTTATATTGTAAGGCAAGGCCATACAATAATTACGGAAAAACCCCAACGGTCAAAACGACCCCCTGTGAGCAAGCACTTGGCGACAGTGGGAAGGAAAAACTCCCTTTTAACAGGAAGAAACCTCCAGCAGAACCAGGCTCAGGGAGGGGCAGTCTTCTGCTGGAACTGGTTGGGGCTGAGGGAGAGAACCAGGAAAAAGACATGCTGTGGAGGGGAGCAGAGATCAATCACTAATGATTAAATGCAGAGTGGTGCATACAGAGCAAAAAGAGAAAGAAACACTCAGTGCATCATGGGAACCCCCCAGCAGTCTAAGTCTATAGCAGCATAACTAAGGGATGGTTCAGGGTCACCTGATCCAGCCATAACTATAAGCTTTAGCAAAAAGGAAAGTTTTAAGCCTAATCTTAAAAGTAGAGAGGGTGTCTGTCTCCCTGATCTGAATTGGGAGCTTGTTCCACAGGAGAGGAGCCTGAAGGCTCTACCTCCCATTCTACTCTTACAAACCCTAGGAACTATAAGTAAGCCTGCAGTCTGAGAGCGAAGCACTCTATTGGGGTGATATGGTACTATGAGGTCCCTAAGATGAGATGGGACCTGATTATTCAAAACCTTATAAGTAAGAAGAAGAATTTTAAATTCTATTCTAGAATTAACAGGAAGCCAATGAAGAGAGGCCAATATGGGTGAGATATGCTCTCTCCTTCTAGTCCCTGTCAGTACTCTAGCTGCAGCATTTTGAATTAACTGAAGGCTTTTCAGGGCACTTTTAGGACAACCTGATAATAATGAATTACAATAGTCTAGCCTAGAGGAAATAAATGCATGAATTAGTTTTTCAGCGTCACTCTGAGACAAGACCTTTCTAATTTTAGAGATATTGCGCAAATGCAAAAAAGCAGTCCTACATATTTGTTTAATATGCGCATTGAATCACTTTTGATCAGTCCTGACTCCAAGATTTCTCACAGTATTACTAGAGGTCAGGGTAATGCCATCCAGAGTAAGGATCTGGTTAGACACCATGTTTGTAAGATTTGTGGGCCCAAGTACAATAACTTCAGTTTTATCTGAGTTTAAAAGCAGGAAATTAGAGGTCATCCATGTCTTTGTCTGTAAGACAATCCTGCAGTTTAGCTAATTGGTGTGTGTCCTCTGGCTTCATGGATAGATAAAGCTGGGTATCATCTGCGTAACAATGAAAATTTAAGCAATGCTGCCTAAGGGAAACATGTATAAAGTGAATAAAATTGGTCCTAGCACAGAACCTTGTGGAACTCCATAATTAACCTTAGTCTGTGAAGAAGATTCTCCATTTACATGAACAAATTGTGATCTGTTAGATAAATATGATTCAAACCACCGCAGCGCAGTGCCTTTAATACCTATGGCATGCCCTAATCTCTGTAATAAAATTTTATGGTCAACAGTATCAAAAGCAGCACTGAGGTCTAACAGAACAAGCACAGAGATGAGTCCACTGTCTGAGGCCATAAGAAGATCATTTGTAATTATCTTATCTGAGCTAAGCACTAAGTCAGACAAAAGGTCTGAAAATTCACAGAGAAACTCACAGTAACGACCAGGTGGACGATAGATAATAACAAATAAAACTGGTTTTTGGGACTTCCAGTTTGGATGGACAAGACTAAGAGTCAAGTTTTCAAATGAATTAAAGCTCTGTCTGGGTTTTTGATTAATTAATAAACTGGAGTGGAAGATTGCTGCTAATCCTCCGCCTCGGCCCGTGCTACGAGCGTTCTGGCAGTTAGTGTGACTCGGGGGTGTTGACTCATTTAAACTAACATATTCATCCTGCTGTAACCAGGTTTCTGTAAGCATCCTCACCACATCATGTTATTGATGTGGCGAGGATGCTGTAGGTGGAGATGTGCTGCGACAAGGAGTTTTGAGGTGGTGAGAAGGCGTGACAGCATGGTGCAAGGTGCATGGAGAAACCATAATAATGCTTACACAGGGGAAAACTAGAAATTAAATGGGCTAAAATACAACACTAATATACACCGGTTTGAAAAAAATCCAAAATAATACAATAAGAAACAAAAACCACACCAGACAATGACATTGTACTACTTGAAGCTAATGCGTTACAGCCGACTCTGAGGAACTGTAAGAAAATGGTGTGCAAAACGTAAGCTGTTGTGCTAGCTAGGTCTCTCATGTTGCGACATTTAAAAGTGACATTTCTGCTTTATGGATTTGTAGGGCCATCCTGTGTGCACGATGCGAGTACTTTCGAGCTATGTTGAGTGGGAGTTGGATGGAGAGCTCAAGACAGTGCATCCCCCTGCAAGGGTAAGACTGACTAAGATATCAATCAGTCTGTTCCAACCATGGTCCATTCCATTTTCAGTTTTCCCCCTGATGATAATAAACAGTAACATCCAAGATGTCCGCTATCTTGTTCCCATAGACTGTATACATCCCGGACGAAGCCTGTGTGACATCACCTATAGATGTTCTATAGAGAACTGGAACAGCCGATATGAAACCCATGTCTGGGCTTCATCCATAGCATTGCCATGTTGACAGCAGTGGCATAATGAACTTATTAATGCATAAAGTGGTGGAGCATGGGCACCTCAGTGTGTGGCAAAACAAGCCTGAATCACCTAAGCTAATGTGCTATCCTCAGTTTGGGTGTTTACTAAATCATATTTTTGGGGTCTATGTGGTGGTTCTCCTAACGATTTTCTTTAGTGTGGTTATTAAATGCTATAAGATGCTTATTTTCTCATTACATGTGCATTAATGGAATCTCATGGATCAAGTTACAGACAGCTGCTAAAAGCGCTAATGCTGTTGGCGTACAATGTTAAAAAAGAGAGGTGCAGCAGGCATGTCTTAAATGATCTGTTAAGACCTTTCACCACACAGCAAGCCATATTATACCAGGTGTTTGTAATAAATACTCCAAATGAACCACACAGCCCTCCACAACAGCCGAGTCCCAACGGACACCGAGTTATGATCGGATGCTACAAAAGGTGGAGACTTTGAGAGAGGGGTCAAGGAGGCATTCTTTATGAAACGTTTGAAACCCAGCCTTAACCGGGGAGGGGGTCTGAGACACGCCAATGGGGTACTCAGGTCAAAGCAGTTTCAGTCTTTTGTTCATGGTAATGAGTCATTCACGTCATCAGCAGAGTCGTCAAGGGAGCCACAGCTGCAATCACAGCGGTCTAAGGTTCTAAAAACATTCTGGATTCACACGCCATTCCAACTCATTATAGAAACTTTGCATAATAGAGAGAATACTGACCCACCTTTCGTCAAAAAAGTGACAGCTGCCAATCATAATCGACTACGTCACTAAGCCCCGCCCCCTCTATGATGTCACAGCCAATCAGAATCGATGACGTCTCTATGTCCCGCCCCTAAACCCCTCCCCTAGTCCCGCCTCCAAGCCCCGCCCCTTATGACATCACAGCCAATCATAATCGATGACGTCACTATGTCCCACCCCTAAGCCCCACCCCTAGTCCCGCCTCCGAGCCCCCGCGCCCTTATGACGTCACATCCAATCAGAGTCGATGACGTCAGTATGCCTTGCCCCCGGCTCCTCCCCTAGCCCCACCCCCCAAGCTCCTCCCCTAACCCCGCCCAAGCACCGCCTCCAAGCCATACCTCCCCTCCCACCCAGGGTCTAATATTTTAATGTCATTTTATTTCATGAATTAAAGAATGATTAAAAATACCTAGATCTTTTTAATGTATTAAAGAATTAACTAATTCTGAAATAATTAAACATAAATCAGTGTCTATTATTTAATGCCCCTTTAATATTTTTAATTCTTAAATTATTACGTTTCCTTTTCTGTTTTTTAATTCGTAAATTAAAGAAGGGAAACAAATAGCCGTCTCTCGGCTGTAAGTCTTTGCAGCAAGACGGTCAAATACCCACGCATAGAGCCGCTCGCGGAAACATGATGCCCAAGTAAGTTTCTTCACTCTGGCCGAGGGTGAGACTGCCACTCGAGGAACCCCACGGGTGGCGCTTACTTCCGCCGATTGGGGTGTCTTCTCCGCGGCGGCGGGCTCGATGATTCGCGACACGGTCAACCCTGAACCTCCAGGAGATCGGACGCCGGAAAAGAAGAAAACACGCTTCCAACTCACCTGGCTCAGCACCCAGGGGCCGCGCTATAGGGTGATATTTCAGCGTGGACCTCCTGACACTGTCTCTGAGGGTGAAATTAAGTTGGAGCGGGTTAGTGCCAGCGGCCACGTCAGAAGCGTCACAGCTGCGGCTGAGAGCTGGCATGAGATGTTCAACACCTGCAACGACAGGATTACGGGCCTCTTTACAAGGTGCCTGGCCTGGAGGGACGTTATCGAAGTCCGAAAAAACTTGGCCCCTCTTTTTACTTAAAAAAATAAATAAAAAAAAAAAAAAAAAAAAAAAAAAAAAAAAAAAAACTCTGACGTAGCTCCTCCCCGCATGCATGGGGGTTTCTATAAAAACCAGGGGACCACATCTCATTCAAGCATCGGACGACGAACCAGCATGAGCTCCTCAACCTCTCCCATTGCAGCGGCCGACGACATCGCTTGTGACTGCGCGCTCGACTGTGGAAGAGACCTGCCGTCCCTGAGCCAGGCTTCACGGACCCGCGGCGGGTACGAGAGCCCGTGGGGAGTTCAGCTCGAGCCGGTCTGGGGCGAGATCCATCCTTCTCACGCGCTTTCCAGCCCGGGAGGCGTGGGGTCTCTTCCCGCTGTCACGGAGGCTGCGAGTCCGCGGGAGGTACAAGACCTCGAGCCGGCTGAGAAATACGCCACATCTTTCGCATCTGACCGGCCTGACGGGTTCCTGTCAGAGGAATTCCTGAAAACGGTGAAAGTCGGCGTGGCACACTTACTTTTGGCTGTGATCAAAAGTTACAGACAAAAACTCTGTTACGGGTGTGAGATCGATCACCCCAGCCAGCGCCAGCACGAATGCCTGGACCCGTTAAATGAATATTTCTTTACCGGACATTTTGAGAGATTAATGGTGAGACTCTGGAGACCGACCTTCATCCCGGCTGTGGTAAAGCTCCTAGCAATTGCTTTTTTCTCTGTGTGTGTGACTTTAATGAATGTAATAAAGCACATATTCTAAACCTTATACGGCCTGTGTTCTTTCCTATAATATTGTTGAAAAAGGGTGAAATGTTTTACAAATCAAATTTATGTAGCGCCAAAACCACAACAAAACAGTTGCCCCAAGGCGCTTCATATTGCAAGACAGAGTCATACAAACGAGGTTTTGGTGGAAAAAAAGGTGCTCGTATGAATTAATGAGGGGTTTTAACACGGTCTTATTAAAAGCTCGAGGCTGCTCTGTGAGCGCTCTCCGCGGTGCTGAATCAGAGTTCAATTTAACGTTTCCAAGAGCGCCTATTTAAAACGTATACTTTTTTCCTTCACGCATGTTGTGTTTAATAAACATGAACAATTGCTTTTTTCTCTGTGTGTGTGACTTTAATGAATGTAATAAAGCACATATTCTAAACCTTATACGGCCTGTGTTCTTTCCTATAATATTGTTGAAAAAGGGTGAAATGTTTTACAAATCAAATTTATATAGCGCCAAAACCACAACAAAACAGTTGCCCCAAGGTGCTTCATATTGCAAGACAGAGTCATACAAACGAGGTTTTGGTGGAAAAAAAGGTGCTCGTATGAATTAATGAGGGGTTTTAACACGGTCTTATTAAAAGCTCGAGGCTGCTCTGTGAGCGCTCTCCGCGGTGCTGAATCAGAGTTCAATTTAATGTTTCCAAGAGCTCCTATTTAAAACAAAAGACTAATATTTATGGTCGCTAAAACATATAAAAATGCAAAAGGACTATCCGGTTCATCATTCTGAAGAGATCCGTCTTAAAAGATGGGTGATGAGGGTTTAATGAAGGATGTATATTATAGTCCGGTAAATCCGGGGAGTTTTGGAGGGCCGGAGCGTTTACGCAGGGCTATGACCGATCAACACGGCTCTAAAATTCGTATGAAGCATATCAGAGATTTCCTGTCGGGGGAAGATGCATACACATTACACAAACCTGCCAGGACGCATTTTCCAAGAAAGAGTATTTGTCACAAACCCGCTTAACCAATTTCAGGCGGATTTATGCGACATGCAGGGGTTATCAGATTTTAACGACGGGTACAAGTACCTGCTGACCGTTATCGATATCTTCTCAAAAAAAGCGTATGCCAGACCTCTGAAGTCAAAGCAAGGGCGCGAAGTCTCACAGGCCTTTGCCTCACTCTTAAAGCAGAGCGGGGTGCCTTTGAAGATGCAGACTGATGCCAGGAAAGAGTTTTTTAACAAACCGTTCAAGGATTTAATGAAAAAACACCGGATTCTACATTTTGCCACCGCAAGTGATCTGAAAGCCTCGGTTGTCGAGAGGTTTAATCGCACGCTAAAGACGAGAATGTGGAGATATTTTACTGCTAAAAACACGAGAAGATACATCGACGTCCTACCCTCTTTACTCACGGCTTATAACGAGAGTTATCATAAAAGCATTAAGATGAGGCCGAATGAGGTTAATGATCGAAATGTCGATCAAGTGTTTCAAAATTTGTACGGGGCATCCACCCTACGCAGGAGGCCTGTGAAGTGTAAATATAAGGTCGGAGATATAGTCAGGGTCTCCAAGCTCAGGGGAGTTTTTGATAAAAAATATGAACAAAGTTTTACGGATGAAATGTTCACGGTGTCAGAATGTATACAACGTACGCCGCCCGTTTATAAATTGAAAGATTATGACGGCGAGATCATTGAAGGTTCATTCTATGAACCGGAATTGCAGAAGGTTAAAATAGCAAAAGACAGACCGTATCAGGTTCAAGAAATTATTCGTGAACGTTTTACCAAGGGAAAGAAATTTGTATTTGTCAGATGGAAAAATTGGCCCGAGAAATTTAACTCCTGGGTTCCCGCGGACCAGCTGATGGCCGTATAAATATGAGAACTTCCATCTTCAACCGACATATGAGAAATGGATCGGGATCTGAAACACGGATTTTATATGACTCTGCCTTCAAACGCCAGCCTAAAAGTATTCCCGGACAATACAATTTCATGCTACCAGGTGGACTTGGCTCGACACCTGGATCTAGAGGGTGACTGGGATGTGGCGCTGACAGAAATTTCTTATCCGCACACCTGGTTAAATATCCCGGAAAAGCCTTCCTGTACGTTCCAGGTGATGAAAATTACAGGCAAGAACAAACTCGCCGTTCACTCGCGATATTTTGACACGGGATATTATGATAACTTTGAGGTTATTGCAGGGCTGATAAACCCTCGTTTGAAGACTATAGATCCGAATCTGACTTTAAAATATGATGATATCCAGAAAAAGTTTCTGTGGGAAGGAGACGGTACCAGCCAGGTATATTTTGAAGCCCCGACGGCGTACATGCTGGGGATGCACCCTAATCAATGGCTGAGATGCGGACCCGGGGTCACGAGCTGTCCCCGCTACCCCGATATAAAAGCAGGGATGTATCACCTGTTATACAGACGTTGTACAGCCTCAGGCGGTGGGTGACGCTTTTGCTCCTCTCCTCCGAGCGTTCGAAATTGGAGGTCGTTTCGGGGAAATAATTACAAAGAAATTCAACCCCGCTTATTACATCCCGGTCTCCAAAAGACGTATTGAGACAATACGCATTGAAATCAAAAGCGATCAAGATCGAACGGTGGATTTCAGATACGGTAAAGTGGTTGTGACATTACATTTTAAACCGGCGGGATAAAAAAAAATGGCTGGGGCAGCGCACAAAGCCGACATTTATAGATTTGTGCCTTACTATGAAAATCAAGTCGGGAACGGCCTTCACGGGTTCCACGGCGCTCCTGTTATGTACGGGCGCGGGCTCGGGAACATATTTTCGAAACTGTTCAAATTTGTGTCGCCGCTGATTAAACAAGGATACACGATCGCCAAACCTCACCTGAAAAACGCAGCCCGAAGCATCGCTTCCGACGTAGTGAGCCGCGTTGTTGAGAGGGCCGGACGGAGTCAGGAGCCCGAGCAGCAGCAGGGGTCCGGGATCATGGTGCTCTCAAGAAGGCCCCGGAAACGCCCCCCGGGGAAACGGGTCAAAACGGTTAAAAAGCGAAAGACCCCCGGAAAAAGCAGAACAGTTCGAAGGAAGCATAAGAAGAGGAGGTTGTCCGGGGATATTTTCTCTTAAACAATGTCTCTTTTGCGAAATAATTCCCCCGAATGCACCATGAGCGAATTGGATTATTCGCCGTCCCCGGGACCCAGCTGTCCATGGAGCAAAGCCAATACGTTGAAGTCAGCCCGTTATCAGCCCTGACGGACATGGGCCCTATCGAGTTTTTTATCCCCGGAGACGGTGAGAGGTATTTAGACCTCAATAATACGCTGCTTTATCTGCGAATGAAAATTACAAACGCCGACGGGACTGACCTGGCATGGGCGTCATAAATTATCCTCTCAATACGATTTTCTCACAAGTCGACGTGACTCTGGGTGACCGGCTGATTTCCCAGTCCAGCGCGACGCACCCGTACAGGGCAATGATTGAGACGCTGCTGAACTTTTCCCCCGCTTCATTGAAATCGCAGTTCACGGGCGGTTTGTTTTACAAGGACACCCTGGGTCAGCACAATTCGACCGCTGTGGAGGACGCGGGCCCGAATAAAGGCCTCATGAGCAGAGCGCGCTTTAGCGCCGAATCGCGTGAATTTCAAGTTCAGGGTCCGCTGCACGCGGACATATTTTTCTGCGAGAGGCTTCTTCTGAATAACATTGATCTAAGAGTTAAATTAATTCGAGCCAGCGATGCTTTCTGCCTGATGGGGCTGGCGGCCTCCACTTTCAAGCTGAAAATTCTGGGCGCGTCCCTATTCTTTAAGAAAGTCACCATATCCCCTGCAGTGAGATTGGGCCACTCCGCGGCTCTCATGAAAGGGAACGCCGTGTACCCGTTATCACGAATCAACGTTAAGACTTACGTGATCCCCAGCCATTCCAGGATATGCAACCAGGAGAACCTGTTTTTAGGAACCATGCCCAAATATGTGGTTCTGGGTATGGTATGGTCTGTCCCCGTTTGAATTTGCACACTATGACCTGGAGTACCTCGCACTCAGTCAAAACGGGAGACAGCTGCCGGCTAAAGCTTTCCAGCCTGAATTTAACAACAAACTCTCTGTCAGGGAGTTTTACAATCTCTACACCGCGACCGGACGACACCTCAAAGACCAGCCTCTCTGTATAGACCGGGAGGATTTTGCGCACGGCTACGCGCTGTACGTCTTCAATTTAAACCCGGAGGAGGACAGCGGCGCTCTGAGCCCCGTCTCCACAGGCACCCTGCGACTTGAAATGAGATTCAGAGTCGCGACTCCGCATACCACCACGCTGATAGTGTACGCGTGTTATGATTCTCTCCTGGAGATTAATTCCAAGCGACAGGTCCTTGTGGATTTTTACTGATGAACACCCTGGAATTGGACGCTGTTATGAGGGGCTTAATAGGAGACCTGTTTGCCGGTGTTTTTGCGTCTGACGAGTTATTCCGGATCAAGCCGGGCCCTCCCGTATATTTCATTGTAAACACCCACCCTAGACATTTACCGGGGGAACACTGGTTAGCGCTCACCGTTGAAAAAAATGGTCGAGCCACATTTTTTGACTCGTTCGGCCTCAGCCCTGACTTTGATTACTACCCTAAAAGCATCCTGCGATATCTGGAGAATCTCCCAGATGTTAAAAACATTCTGTATCACAACAAGCAGCTTCAGCACGAGTTATCCGACGTATGCGGACAACACTGCGTGTATTATCTGTATAACAGAGCCAGTGGGAAGTCGTACCGGGACGTGGTGTCTTTATACTCCGAAAATACTATCGCGAACGATGATTTGGTTTCTGATTTTGTGAAAAGATATCGTTATTGCCTTAAGAAAAGCTGCAATACCTCCTGTAACCAGCTAGCAGGGCCTCTGCATGAGTTTAAATATTGTCACGGCTTGTGTTAACCGGCGTTCCTATTTTTTTTATGTTTTTCCGTGTGAAAATGTAACCCCCGTCTTAGAACGCTCTCCCGATCATACCTTTAAAGTTTTATCGCGTTTGGATAATTTAAACCCCCGTTTTTAAACGTAGAAAGAAGCTTTGACCTTTGATTTTTTTATGTGTTTTTTTCGCCTGAAAACGGGATGGATGTGTGAGAGCGGCCTTCCGATCATACCTTTAAAGTTTTATCGCGTTTGCATAATGTAAACCCCCGTTTTTAAACGTAGAAAGAAGCTTTGACCTTTGATTTTTTTTTTATGTGTTTTTTTCGCCTGAAAACGGAGTGGATGTGTGAGAGCGGCCTTCCGATCACACCTTTAGTTTTATCGCGTTGTAAACCCCCGTTTTTAAACGTAGAAAGAAGCTTTGACCTTTGATTTTTTTTTTATGTGTTTTTTTCGCCTGAAAACGGAGTGGATGTGTGAGAGCGGCCTTCCGAACATACCTTTAAAGTTTTATCGCGTTTGCACGCTTTAAAACATTGTTATTAAGTACAGAAAGAAGTGTTAATCTTTGATCCTAAATTTTTTTTTATGTGTTTTTTTTCGCCTGAAAACGGGGTGGATGTGTGAGAGTGGCCTTCCGATCATACCTTTAAAGTTTTATCGCGTTTGCATGATGTAAACCCCCATTTTTAAACGTAGAAAGAAGTTTTGACCTTTGACCTTTGATTTTTTTTTATGTGTTTTTTTGTGAAAAATGTTCCGGATGTGTAGAAAATGCACCCCCGATCATACCTTTAATGTTTTTCATTTTTTTTGCATCGTTGTTATTAAGTAGAGAAGTGTTGAAAGTTGTTTTTTAAACCGTATACCGAATAAAAGTGATGAAGGCCGGAGATGAGTTTCAGTCGGTGTTTTATTAGTAACAATATACAAAAACGTGACTGACTGCGATGTATTTTAAAGAATCTTGATCATAATATCCAGTCAGTTTTTAATTCGATACCCTCCTTTTATGGTGAGAAACCTTCCCAGCGTTGGAAGTCTTTTTTTTTCTTAAGTTTCTTCCTGGCTGGCGAATCGGTTAAAAGAAGGGATTCATCCGGCGAGCTGCTCCGGCCTTTTTTAAGCTTCTGAAACTGCTCGCGGGCTTGCAGGTTTGATACGCACGCCACCGGAATGTTCCGCTCCTGTAAAATATTGAGGAACTTCACCCAGCCTGTAGGGGGGCTCGATTTCTTGAACGAGGATCCGAGATGTTTCATAAGATCTATGGTGTGAGACCCCCTCACGACTTTCCCCTTGTAAATAAATTCCCCCGACGGACTCCAGCGCGTATCACCCTTCGATAATTTCCTCATAATATATTCAGCGTTTCTACGCTCTCTGGAGGGGATATTCTTCAGGACCTCTGTGACAGTCTCATCCTCCTCCTCCTCCACCCCCTCCTCCTCAGGTTGCTTAGCGACGCGAGTCTCTTGCGGGGGTGAAACGCGTGATTCGAGTTCCCCCTGCTTGATCAGGGTTAAATAGCGCTGCAGCAGAGCCTCATACTTTTTAATTTTTTCATAAGGAGAGTGAGTACGTTCTTCCAGTATACCTCGCATTCGCGAGTCTAAATCATTTTCCGCCGTTTGTCTGATGTTATTTCCGCTCGGCGGAACGGAATGACCGAGTTGAAGCATCTGCTGTGGAGTGAGTAAAAACATCTTTTGCGCCGCTTTGAACGCCATTATCCTCTGGGTACTATTAGACTCGTTATAACGGGCAGGGCCGCGGCGAGCAGAGGCAGGAGAAAGCCGCCTGTCTGAATCAACGCTCCCCGCTTCTTTTTATAACTGGTTTTTCTGTCGGCCAGAAGACGTAAAACTCTTTTTCGTTTTTTCAAGGCCCGGAATTGAGAGTCGCTCAAGGCGATATTCCCCTTTAATATATTCAAAGCGATCTCGGATAAAGTTTACAGAAGCTCCGGCCTGCAGGTCTTCAGGCTGTAGTGACGCTCCCTCGCCCCTGCTCTGATTAGCACTTTAAGAGCGGGGGCGTTCCTTTTTAAAAGAGAGCTCATGTCCGTTTATCTTTCTGCAAATAAACTGTGGGCCACTCGTGCGGGAGTAATCCCGATCTCAGTCTGAACTGATCTGGACACTCCTGCGTGCAGTCCAGTAATAAATACCCGTAAGGTACGCTCGTAGCATCATCAAGTGCCTCCAAAAAAAATTTTCTGCCGGGAAACATTTGCTGAGCCAGAATGTTCATCTGTAACTTGTATCTGGGGTTTTTAAACAGCACCATATAATTACAATTCAAACTGATGGTTCGACTGTATTTCCCTTTATGAAACACGTTCTGTGTGATCATGATGACGCTCATATTCCGGTGATGTCTGTACTGGGTGAAAATTCTTACAACTTCAGGATGATCCGTTGCTTGAAAGATGAGATCGTCCAAAATAACCAGATGGCTCTGACCTTCAGGGAAAAGGCTGTCGTCCAGAAATGAGTCAGGGAGTCCTCTTACAAATTTAATATTTTTATTCTTCAGTTCAGAATACAGAGGTTGTTCAGACGTATACAGCCATACAATGTTGTCAGGCACATATCTCATAGCGTGGCTACAATTTTCCAGCAATGTTTTCACAAACACAGTCTTTCCCGAACCACTCGGTCCAACGATGAGACAGGAGAATGGGAGCTGAAGTCTGGGGTCAATCTCCACCATATTTCCAGAGTGAGACATGTTTCAAAATCCGAACGGTTCGGTTTCCCCGTCCTTTAAAAGACGCCGCTTGTCATACACCACCCTGAAGGATTTTTGAAATGACACGTATGTCAAACTGAAACTGCTTTTATGACGTTTAATTCCCTGCTGCGGCGTTATGATAGATGCAGCGAGGGCGGGATCTTTTATATAACCCTCGACCAGATCTTTGACGCTGTCAAAGTTTATTTTCTGACAGCTTTCGTGGGTTTGAGTGATCCCCTTCACACGCATGACCGTTTTACCTCGTGCGGTTTTATATGCGTAACTTTTAGGTCCCGCTGCTGCAAACTCTGTGATGACGTCGCCGTTCAACTTGTCGGTGAGCTGCCCCAGATAATTACCGGTAGGCAGCGGGGTTTCACCCCGCCTACAAACGTAAATCAGGCTATCGGTATCATAATACAGAATCCTGTCAGGATTTGCCACAGCCTCCATAAAACCGTACAAGGTCAAACGCGCGTACGCCGTTGTAAACGCCGCGATGAAAATATTGACGGTTTTACCCGGTCGGCTGACGTACCGCGGACCGTACCTCCATTGAACCATAGCCGCCTGACTGCTGAGGAATGTTAGATATGTGACCTCGTACTCTTCAGAAAACAGATACCTGAACAGATCGTCAGCGTTTTTAATGAGCGCGGTCTGCGTCAGATTTGCCCTCTGGGCGAATTTCCCCCAGAAGGAGTTGAGGCAGATCTTAGCCATCTGTTGTTTTGCCGGATTGTGACTGATTTTTTCTGGGTCTAAACAAATCTTCTGATTCAGCCAGTAGTCCGTGATATATTTTTCTCTGCTCTCGGGGTCTTTATCAAATTCGGGAGGGAAACCAGAGGCTTCCTGCTTGTGTTTTAAGAAGGTGTTTATGTACCCCTCAAAGATTTTATCACTTTTTTCCTCAAAATGCCAGACTTCAAAAATCTTAGCTACAGCATAGCCTGTATCCAGAGCTTTGTGGAATTCCGGGGTCGTCCAAGTCCCAGACAGAGCTCTCTGCTGCTGACTGTGTGAACGCTCCAGCTTGATTATTTTCATCAGCGCAGGTGCGACACAGAGTAAACACCAGTTTACCGTGAGGAGTTCTGTGTGGGAGGACGGGGAATTTTAGCCCCCGGGGCGGGTACACGATGGCTTAAATTCACTGGCTTCCTGTCCCGGTGAGATCAGATATTAAAGTTCTGCTACTTGTCTGTAAAATTGTTCACGGACTGGCACCTCCGTACCTAGCTGATCTAATTAAACCTTACGTACCGGCCCGGGCTTTGCGTTCTCAGGGTTGCAGGACTACTTTGTGTCCCTTGGGTGAATAAGAAGTCTGCAGGTCATAGAGCTTTCTCTTATCGTGCCCCTGCTCTGTGGAATGATCTCCCTGTGTCAGTTAAACAGTCAGATTCTATGGAGACTTTCAAGTCCAGACTTAAGACACACTTATTTTCCCTTTCGTATGGCTAGCATACTGGTATAGTTTTGTTTTACGCTTTTTACTATTTTAATTCATTTTATTAGGAAATGTGCCGCGGCCTCAACTTTACCTAAATTCTGGGTCTTTTACTGAAGCTTAGAGCTAGTGGCCGGCGATCACCTTAGTATTTCCTGTTTTTCTTGTTGTTTAATGCTGGCAAATTATACTGTATTTCTTGTCTTTCTGATGCCTGATTCTGTTTTTTTTCTCTCTGTTTAAGGTGCAGCTCCATCCAGAGATGGGAGTTGTATTTGTGCTGGTGATCCTCCTGTCCTGTGCACCAACAGCTTTTCCTGTATATTTATTTTGTGAACTGTTCTGTAATTTATGTCTGTAGCATGGCCCAAGCAGAGGGTCGCCCCTTTGAGTCTGGTCTGCTTGAAGTTTCTTCCTCAGAGGGAGTTTTTCCTTATCACTGTTACTCTGGGGGTTGGTAAGATTAGACCTTACTTGTGTGAAGCGCCTTGAGGCAACTCTGTTGTGATTTGGCGCTATATAAATGAAATTAAATTGAAATTGAATTGAAATTGAAATTGATGGGTTCATAACTATATTAAAGTCTCCTGCACAGATAAGAATTCCATATGTTTCTAAAGCAATCAGATCTAACACCTTCTTAAAAAAATGTTTTACTGCTCCCAGGGGGAGCATTGAAGTTGAATGAGGTTACCGCTTCTCCCTCTATTTCCCCTTTCACTAGGATGAATATGCCCTCCTTATCACTTATTTCGGTTATAAATTCAAACCAAGTTGCATTTGATATTAATATTGCCACTCCCTTCTTTTTCCCATTTCTATATGAAGATGAAAAAGTGTTTTTAAATCCCATCTTTTTAAGTTTTTCATGTTCATACCCCTTGAGATGGGTTTCCTGCCAGAATGCAATGTCTGTCTTCTCTCTTTTTATTTTGGCTATCATTTTGCTTCTTTTTATAGGGTTATTTAGCCTATTAACATTCAAGGAGAGTATGTTATAGTATTTATTTTGCATTTAGTTTTATAGGAGCTGTACTTGTGATAGACCTGACATTTAACCAAACTAAAAAAAAACCCAACATGAAACAAATAGATAACACAATATAATGAACTACAGTACAAGAACAGTACTTCCACAGCAAAGCTGACATGTTGCTTTGGATAATGAAGGGGTCAGCCACAAGGTGCGGAGCCCCTCAGGTGACAGAAGAAAAAGAAAAATTTGTGGCTCTCAGTCAACAGTCTGTAGGCACCAGCCTGGCCTTTTATTAGATAAAAATTAAAAGGCTAGTCAAAAGGGGAGAATTAATCTCTGTAATGTTACCTTATTCCAATGTGCTCCGAGTCCGTTACGACGGAGAAACCGAGTCTCCATGTTGGTGTAACTTAAAGAGTAGTAGTGAATGGGGCCATACTTTTCACGCTTTTCCTACCTCCGCTCCTGGCTTTGCTCTCTGGTACTTCTTCAGTTTGTCTCGAATCTGCTTCTGGAACTGTCGGCGTCTTCCATTGTGTCGAGACCCGGTTGTCTCCCACTCCTTCAATCTGGCCCGTTGCGTTTTCTATTTTGCGGTTCATGTCTGCTGTTAGCTTGTCAAATTTTTTATTCATGTCCTCCAGGAAAGAAGTATGGAATTCAGAGGGGTCTGTCTTTAATTCGGCCTGGAGTTTTGATATTCCCACTGCAAACACTTTATTCACTGGTTTTCGAATTAAGTCCAGAGTTTCCTTTTCTTTGCGGTCACCATTTTCCTGCTCTGGGTCCCCACCTGTCATGACTTCATTCTTGGTTTATCGTTCATTAATGTTTTGTCGTCCGTGTCCTCCTTTCTTGCCTTTGTCCCCACTCATAATTGGATTGATTTTTATTTTTTACAAAGCCTCTTGTAAGCTGAATAAGGGGAGAATTTAAGGCTTGTGCCCAGAGCCTCGTGTTCTGCCATTCACGTCACTGCGCCACCGGAAGTCCATGGTCAGTGAAATTTCAATTAAATCCCTTTCATCATTATGTAAAACTCTGAACATTTTATCTAGTATCGTACATACAATGTCTTACCCTGTTAAGTCCTCTGATGGTGAGTTGGAGGAATCTGAAGAGGTCTCAGGTGCCTGTCAGTATTCAGTGGAACTTGAAAAGACCAATACAAATGCTTGTGTTATGTGTCGGACGCAGCTCGGAGAACCGACCAGCGTTTGAAGGACCCAGTATGAAATAAGCAGAGCACGGTACAAAGGCTAACTGAATTTAATACATAACAGTGATAATATAACAAAAGGGTGCGGCCTGGCGTGGTGCGCTCCCAGCAGCGCTAACGGTCCGGAGCCAGAAGCTGTTTCGGACCCAAGGACCCCGCCGACACCCCCCAGGTGGCCGCAACAACCGAGTCTGTGAAAGAAGGAGCCATTATGTGAGTCCACACTCTACACACAGAACACTTAAAGGTGTACAAACAGCAAACACTTCCTGGCTTGATTACTGATCAGCTTCCCAACCTGCAGGCATGGAACATCCAGTTCACAAAACTCCACTGCAGTGGAAGCTGATACATGACTAACAAACAGCTCAATACAATAAGGTGTGAGGGACACCACATTTACTGACTGTATAACTGTTAGTCACAAAATCTAACGTACCTCAGGAAGTGTGCTGACGAGCGTGAGACCTCACCCCCTCCTCTTTCACAGACTGTGCATCAAACCTGGACGTTCTCAGCATCCGCTGTTGATGAGATGGCTCCCGAGACGACGATCTCACCCGTCTGGTCACAAGGTCGAGTCTCTGGCAAATACACACTGTGCACTCCAGTCTTAAATGCCAACATGTTCCAATCCATCCAGATGCACCACAGCTGTGAGTCCTGACGAGTCGCAGGTGATCAGGGTGAGGTCCTGACAGCCTCAGCAACACAGCCACTCAGTCCCAAACGCAAGCCACCTGGGAGGAAAACCAAAAAACAGAAACAAACCGGCAGCCAGGCCCCCCCAGCCATATAACAGCTTGGCCAGTCAAAATTTCATATAAAGCCTTTTCCTCACTGTGTAAACTGCTTGCCACATACAGGACTCTTGCTGGGAACTGCTTTTTCCTTTTGGATGGGTCAGGGATAGCCTTCTTTTGCACACACTGCCGAATTTGGAACCTATCTCAAAATGGAGGCCACCAAGCTTGGCCATCAGTTTACCACTCCTGGGCCAGTCGAGAGGTCATCAAAGGCCACTTTGAGGTACACGCTGCAAAGTATTCTGCAAAGTTACATATGTGACTGAAATACACAGAAGGTTTCACATAACTACAGTCATTAAATAGGTATCAGTCAGGGAACAATTTAAGTCATCTATATAACAGATATTGTTATGGTTTAGAACTCTGGAACTCTAGGAACTGGACCCCAGAATGCAGATGCCAAAACAAGGAGGAATACGATGCAAAACAAGGTGTTTACTTATAGATGTCAGGGAAACAACAAGGTGACATTAAACAATCCAACAAATCCAAAAACGCTTCTCAGACTAAAAGGGAGGTGATGTGAAAAACCAAGCAGATCAAAAACTCAGAGAAGTCTGCAAAAGACAGACTGAAAAATGTGATTACAAAAAAAATACTGTCAGAACGTGCCAGTGAGGGAAAATAATTATGATGATCAGACCTTCAGTGAAGCAGGAATCAGCGGAGTGACAAATTTAATTAAATTTATCAGCTTATAAAGCGCCAAATCACAACAAAAGCCATCTCAAGGTGCCTCACACAGAACAGTTCAACATAAAAATTTAAATAAATAAAATTTTAAAAAATTCAAATACATAATGAAAAACAGAAGTAAAGGAATAAAACAGATAAAAAAGTAAAAACTATTCATAAGAAAGAGAATAAAAATAGGTTTTAAGTCTTGACTTAAAAATGTCATGGACTTAGACTGCCTCACAGTTGCAGGAAGACTGTTCCACAGAGCGGGTGCATGATAAGAAAAGGCTCTTTGACCCACTGACTTCTTCACCCTGGGAACACAGAGAAGTCCCACATCCTGCGACAGCAAAGCCCGGGCCGGCACATAGGGTTCCACCAGATCGGCCAGATAAGACAGCACCAGGCCATTAACAACTTTATAAGTCAATAATCAAACCTTAAAATCTGCTCTCACAGAGACAGGGAGCCAGTGCCACAATGCCAAAATGGGTGTAACATGTTCAAACCTTCTGCTTTGTGCCAAAAGTGTGGCAGCAGCGTTCTGAACCAGACCCCTAATGCTGGACTGTGGTCACCCTGAAAACAGGACATTACAATAATCCAGTCTACAAGAAACAAAAGCATGAATCAAGGTCTCAGCATCAGCCATAAGCAGGATGGGGCGGATCCTCACTATATTTTTCAGATGGAAAACTGCAGTCAAAGTCAGTTTTTTTGTCAATTCTTCATATGTACTAAACATAAAAGGAATCGAAATTTCGTTTTTCACCTTTCCTCTGTGATGACAGGACAAGACATTTCGACAATAAGGACAAGTATTTAGTATTTACAGTGTAGTGTCTGAGGTAATAGTAAAAGTGGAAAGTGCAGTAGTGCAAACCATTCAGTATTTGTAACAGCAGCAGATTTTTGTTAAGACACTGTGCAAGTGGTGTGATGGTGATAAAGTGAATCAGTGCTTCTTGAAAGCCTGGGTGGAGCTGGGGGGAGGGAGTTCAATAATCTGACATCCTGGTGGATGAAGCTCTTTGTGAGTCTGGTGGTGCGGGACCGGAGGCTCCTGTACCTCTTCCCGGAGGGCAGAGTGCTAAACAGGTTGTGTGCAGGATGGCTTGCATCGCCCACAATTGTGGTTGCTTTGCGGGTGAGGTGGGTGGTGTATATGTCTTGCAGAGAGACACCAATGATCCTTCCAGCTTCATTCACTATGCGCTGCAGGGCCTTCCTGTTGTAGTTAGTGCAGCTTCCGCCCCACACAGTGATGCAGCTGGAAAGGATGGTCTCAATGGTGCCACGGTAGAAAGTGCTCATGATGGTTGGTGGAGCACTTGCCTGCTTGAGTTTGCGCAGGAAGTAGAGACGCCGCTGGGCCTTCTTTGCCAATGATGCAGTGTTGGTGGTCCAAGACAGGTCCTCACTGATGTGCACACCCAGGAATTTGGTGCTGCTCACTCTCTCCACAGCAGCACCCTCGATGGTCAGTGGCAGGTGTTGGGTGTGACCTTTCTGGAAGTCAACAACAATCTCCTTGGTCTTGCTGACATTCAGCAGCAGGTTGTTGTTTCTGCACCATGTGGTCAGAAGGTTGACCTCTTCCCTGTAGTGAGTCTCATCGCCCTTGGTGATGAGCCCCAGCAGAGTTGTCATCTGCAAACTTCACTATGTGGTTTGTGCTGTGGGTTGTTCTGCAGTCATGTGTCAGTAATGTGAAGAGCAGGTAGGTTGTGAGATGAATGGGAAAGAAGATTTCTGGAATGAGTTAGATGAGGTGGTGGAGACTGTGCCCAAGTATGAAAGAATGGCGATTGGAGTGGATTTCAATGGGCATGCTGGTGACAGGAGCAGAGGTGGGAAGAAAATAAAGGGTAGATATGGTATTAAGGAGGCTTGGTGTCTTGCCTCACGAGTCTCCTTGCGCATTCGCTCACGTTTTTGAGAACTGTCTACTTTAGGTAGATTCATCATACAATGGCTGTTTGTATTTAAGTCCAGGACATGTCCCATCCAGCTGGCTTTAAAAGTGATGATTTAGTTGTTACACTTGAATGTATGCACACTAAGCCATTCTTTTGACTTTTATTTTTTATTTCATTTATGTCATGTTGTAGAGATCAGTTTTCACTGTGAGTTTAAATGGTATTGTTGTAGAAATTTTTATATAAAGCCTGAATTATTTATTTATTTACTTATGTCTTTTCAGAATTTAAACCTGTAAAAGCTCAGGTGTGCAGAAACCTTTTGGCAGAACTGAAGAGTTGAACTGCATTTGATCTTGGAACAGACAAAAATTAATAAGGGGCACACCTGTTTTTGAAAGCAGTGTGCAGGGGGGTTTAAGATGTGCTTCAGATCTCTGTATCTTGATTGAATGATGAATTTATTTCTTGTATCAGTTGCATGTCTAAACAAGGCTTTAAAAGTCATTTGATGAATTGGGAGCCTAAAGATGGCTCTACCTGTCAGTGCATCCTGTGGGAATTTTTACGTTGTGGATCTGTCACATCTATTTACTATGTAATAATTTTAAAACTTCTGTTATCAGTTTGGGGCCAGAGGAGATGGAAATTGTGCTTCAGTTCATTTATGGGGCCATAGCGGATCTGCCTTCCGGAACCAATTTCAGGTATGGTTTATGAACAGGTTGTCCAGACAGAAGCCCAAAATAAAAGCTAACCTGTATTTGTCCTATATTACAGTCAGGTGGTGTTGGCAGCAGATATGTTGGGTTTGGAGGGTCTCAAAGATGTGGTGGAGATGGTTCTTACCCGAGACCACTGCTGTTTCTTCCCCAAGGTCAGATGTCTGTAGTGAATGTTGATCAATCCCTTAAGTGGCCACATTGTGCAGAAGTTGTTTTTATCTGTTACAGTAACATGGTTGGGTGTTCATGTTGAACTTCCTCAAAGTCCCACAGCTCTACAGTGGGTAATATCTTTAATAAAAACTTCAGTAGCTCTTTTTAGGAAAACTGATGAACTATATTAGCTTGCTGAAAAAGTGTGTAATCTTCAGCAGTCCATTAATATTTATGCAGACTGAACTTTAGATTGACTGTATCTTTGGTAGTTACAGTTTTGGATCATAATATCTGCTTTAGTTGGCTGCGTTGCTCGGATCTGTGTACAGACTGGTCTGATAAGGAGTGTCTGCATTTCTGGCTTTTATTCATTCTTTCTGTTATTTGGATCGACTTCTTCAGAAAGTCGCACCATTTATTGTGGTCCAGAGTATTTCTCTATCACATATTGATATTCGTGGCAGTGGCCTTCATATGGTGCTTGACCACAACTTTGTGTGGTAGTTCAGGGCTCGAAATAGTACGTGCATGTGATAGTTTGTGCACGTATTATTTGAGCGGTGCACGTAATTTTATACTGCACTAGCACTGGTGCAAGTAACTTTATCCAAGTTTTATCAACTATAAGCACCAGTAGAATCAAATCAAATTAATTTTATTTATATAGCACCAAATCACAACAAACAGTCACCACAAGGCGCTTTATATTGTAAGGCAAAAGCCATACAATAATTACAGAAAAACCCCAACGGTCAAAACGACCCCCTATGAGCAAGCACTTGGCGACAGTGGGAAGGAAAACGCCCTTTTAACAGGAAGAAACCTCCAGCAGAACCAGGCTCAGGGAGGGGCAGTCTTCTGCTGGGACTGGTTGGGGCTGAGGGGAGAGAACCAGGAAAAAGACATGCTGTGGAGGGGAGCAGAGATCAATCAATAAATAAGGAAAAACACAATTTCCAGTGTGTTGTCTTCGTCTTCCCTGCGTTTTGACACACAGAGCGAGTTGCTGTGACGATTCGTTTGCGCGCGCACGTGAAAAACAACTGTCTGGGTGCAGGCTGTGAGTTCCTTACTCTCCGCTCAAACTCTGTCATCACTGTGTTAAAAAAGGACATAAGTCCTGCTCACAGACTGATTGCCAGAGACAGGACATGTCCACATGAAGTATAAATCCAGACATCTCCACTTTTACTGACAGACAGTTCCTTCACGCGCGCATCTCGCGGTCACAGGAGGAAAGATAAACTATAACAGAACTCAGAGCACAGACCTGCAGCTCAGCACAAGAATGAATATAAACTAGAAGAGAAATCAGAGTGCACAGTCTGTCTGCAGCCAAACTGTGCACTCTGACTTCTCTGTGCAGAGAACCTGCAGGCTGCGTTCTCACCTCCTCTCTGCCCCCTGCTGTGCGCACCTGACGCAGAAATTCCTGCATCGTCATGATGCCACATGAAGAAGCAAATCTTTTTTTTATATTTATTTATTTATTTTTAATGAATTACATGTACAAAACATCATGGCATCATGGCATCAAGGTACTGGTAACTTAAAAGAAGAAAAAAGAGAGAGAGAGGAAAAAAGGGGGATACATCCTTCACACACACACACACACACACAAAGCTATGCATCCATATACAAACATTAGAGGTCAGCAAAAAGTTGTACATCTTCTATGGCTTCCATCAGAGATAGTGCATTTTTCATCATCATGTCATCTGTTTCAGGGATTTAACATAGTTATCTTGCATTTGTTTTTCAGAAACTGTGAAAATGGGCTTTACTTTCTTACATTTACATGTATGTATAAAATATTTCGCTATCAGGTATTGTTCAGCACAATTCTTGTTTCAATGTCTATTGAAGAGATACCAAAAACTGTATCATTTCAGAAGCAACTTGAAGTGGGCCCAGTGTGAAAGTGACTAAAGTGACATTTGGTTGTGCAAGTAACTTTTTTTTTTTTTTGGTGCAAGTAATTTTTTTGTTACTAGCAACAGTGCAAATAGGTCAAAAAAATGTATTTCAACCCCTGTAGATTGTGCCCACCTTCTTTTCTATTCACCTCTTATTATAGATTATGGTATTTCTCAACCAGTCATTGGACATTTTTCTGATGTGGCTAATCCATCGCAGTCTGTGTGTGTGGCTGTGACAAGTGATTCTGCACTCACTGCACCAATATACCTGGACACGTATGGAGTTAAATTTGTTTCATTAATACTTGCCAATGCACAGAGGGTGATTTCCAAATATCCCTTGACTTGTATACGTGCTTTGTGATCCACAAATGCAAATTTCTGATTTGTAACTTGTGTTTTGGTTGTTACAAATAAATGTGTATTTGTAAATATATTGTTTGTTTCATTTGTTTAAAAAAAGGCATTTGCAAAACTGAAGATTCTGTTTGTGAAGTTTGATTCAGCGTTTGTGGATCACCAATTACACACATTCATCACTTTGCTCATGCTTTGCTCACAAATATGTACGTCACTATTCATACTGTCATCCAGTAGATGGCAGTGTTGATGGCTATAGTGTGCGCTTTACTGCACTTAAGCTCTTGCAGTGAAACCATGGCTGAAGGAGAGCACCAGCAGCAGCTACCATCATCTGAAAGTCCAAATAATTTTCTTTGCCATACATTAAAATAAACATAGTATATCTAGCATGAAAATAGCTCATATATTTGTGAAACTCTCAGCAGTTTTGCGCTGAGAATGTATCAGTATTGCGTAACTGAGCAAAGTGGTGGATGCGTATGATCGGTGATCCACAAATGCTGAATCACACTTCACAAACAGAATTTTCAGTTTTGCAAATGCTTTTTTTTTCAAACAAATGAAAAAAAAACCAATATATTTACAAATACACATTTATTTGTAAAAACCAACACACAAGTTACAAATATTTGGAAATCACCCTCTGTGCATTTGCAGGTATGACAGTGTTGTGTGAATCACGAGCTGGATTTGTGCAGTTTTGCGGTGAGAATGTCTCAGTATTGAGTAACTGAGCAAAGTGATGAATGTGTGTACAGTGGTCCCTCGTTTATCGTGGAAGTTATGTTCTAAAAATAACCCGTGATAGGCGAACTCCGCAAAGTAGTCAGTGTTATTTTTTACAATTATTCTAGATGTTTTAAGGCTGTAAAACCCCTCACTACACACTTTATACACTTTTCTCAAACAGGCATTAACATTTTCTCTTTTCTCTCCTGTGTAAACACTCTCAAAGTTCAAACCTTAGTAGAAAAATAAATCCAGTATTATAGAATGAAACAAAAGATCAAAACCTGTTTTTAGGCCCAAACATTTGTTTGAGAAATAATAATAGAACGTTTTCCTATAAATAATTATGATGGCTTTTAGAACTAATGAATTTAATTTTAATGATCAACCTACAAGGTTGGACACATAATAAATTATTAATAGTGACTGACCAGTATTTCACAGTTCCTCTGATTGCGCCTCTTCGTCCTGGCGCCGCTCCGCTGTTGCGTCTTTTTCCACTGAGTGACACCTTGGTGCAGGTGTCTTGCTCAGAGGGGACCTGTTGTGTGGGCCGCTGAAGAGGAGGTACTGCTGGCCCACCACCACCAGAGGGCGCCCTGTCTGGAGTGCGGGCTCCAGGCACCAGAGGGCGCTGCCGCCTTACGAGAGCAGTCAGGGTGACAGCTGTCACCCATTACTGGACACAGCTGACTCCACTCAGCACGGAGGTATATCATCAGGACGGCGTCTCCACCTCAGTGCCGAGATATCGCCTTAAGATTGAGGTAACGTTCTCTGCACGCATATTCTGCATAACCAGATAAGACTTGTTAAACCTTTTCAGGACAGCTGACTACTGAAAGCTAATTACTTGGATAAGTACTCACCTTCCTGCTGTATAGTGACAAGAGGTGGAGGCGGCTTCTCCCCTCTCCGTTTACTGGGTGCTGTCGCATCCACACCTGTGTGTTTGTTGCTCTCTCCCGCCAGCAGTACCGGATCCGACGAGCGGAGGCAGTGGCCACCTGGGAATTCGGGACTTGGCGGTTCCAGTACTCCCAGGGTTCGGTGGCAGAGGAGATCTGGGTGGTTCCGGTTCGACTGGGACGGACGTCTCCTACCTTCGAGCCTGCCCACACGACACCAGCGGATTTCGACCTAAACCCCAAATTATTGATTGTTGTATTAGTTGTGCTCGTTTCACAACAGTAAAACTTGTTATTCACCTTTCTCCATTGTCCGTTCATTACGCCCCCTGTTGTGGGTCTGTGTACCTACACTTTCACAACAGGACCGAGCTTTTTCTGTTGTGGCTCCAAAGATGTAGAACGAGGTTCCGCTCCACATCAGGCAGGCCTCTTCATTTTCTGTTTTTAAAACTAATCTTAAAACCCACTTTTATGTACTGGCTTTTAACCCAGAATGAGATTCTCGATCTGTTTTGGCTGTTTTAACTGTTTTTACTTGGTTTAGTTTTTTTTTTTTTTGCGGGGGGGGGGGGGCTTGTTTTATTTGTACTTTGTGGTTTGTTACCTTTTATATGTCCCCTTGTGTACAGCACTTTGTTTCAGCTGCAGCTGTTTTTTAAAGTGCTTTATAAATAAAGTTGATTTGATTTTGATTTGATTTTTCCCAGTGAAGAACACAGTTATGGGTACACGCAGAACACAACGAGCGTGCTGTTTCTTCGCTCACTGCCTCCGGTGTTACCGTTGTGGGACGGATGCGGGACCCGTAAAGAATCCAAGTCATTAAAAAGATACAAACCTCACTCAGTGGCCACGGAGCTCTGCAGCTGCGGTTACCGAGACCATGCAGCGCTGCGGATTTTTCCGCAAGAATTCTATCGTTGCGGGCTGCTGGAGCGCTCTGCATCAAAACAGTGAGCATAGTCTCTGGACCTGTTGCCAGATTTTGGCCGCAACTCCACACAGCAGACAGTGGGGCGGTGTGAGTGGCCCGCTGCGGCGCTTACCGAGCCCGCAGACTCGGTAAGCACATCGGAGGCAGTGAGAGCAATCGCGAGGCCGGCATGAGGACTTTATGCGGACATTCCACTGTTTAAGGACATTTTTTAATGAAAGACGTGCGCGCAAATTCGCCGAGTCGTCACGGAAACGACTCGGCGAATCTGTGTGCGCCACGACAGGAAAAACACCTCCGTGTTGAAAACCATTTGTAAAATTCAGGCGGCTTTTGATGGCTTTCAACAAGTGAGTAACTGAGAAATTGTTTAACAGCTTGGGCATGTTCCAACTTGCCCGTTAAGGTTTCCAACGGAGGTGTTTTTCCTGTCGCGACCCCCCGCGGTCGGGTCCAGCCCGACATGCGACTCTGCCCGCACGTTCTTTCATTACAAAATGTCCGTTAACAATGGAATGTCCGAATAAACTCCTCATGCTGACTTCTTCTGAAAGTTTTCTGTTCTCTGATGACTTACTGGGTCAACAGAGCCTGAAATGTGGAAGTTTTCAACTTGAAATGGTGAGACGCTGCCGCCTCGAAGCGCAGATCGCCGTCAGGCGCCGTGGGCCGTCCTTAAAGCGACACTTACACACCAAAATCTCTCATCAGCCGTTAAAATTTTTACCGAAAACCAGCTGAATTTATCGAATGGTGTCCACTCAGTTGTGCCTTACAGTTTTGAAAAAATTTTGATCAAACAAAGCAGCAGTCTGAGCCATTCCTAAACAATGAAAAAAATCGACGAGAGGGTGGGCGACTCCTCACTCAAAGACTGCCCACAGGCGAATGACGTAACCGACAGGCGTGAAGAAACTCTCGCATGCCCACGAGGTTCAAGCATGTCTGATGTAATCACACGTGATTCAAAACCATATGGTTTTTGAAAAAAATAATAAGGTCGGATACTTTTCTAATAGACCTCGTATTTACAAATACACATTTATTTGTAAAAACCAACACACAAGTTACAAATTGAAAATTTGTGTTTGTGGATCACAAAATGTTTACAAATCGAGGAATATTTGGAAATCACCCTCTGCATTTGCAGGTATGACAGTGTTGCTTTGTGTGAATTGCAAGCTGTTTGTGGATTTGTGCAGTTTTGTGAGAGTAAAACTAGGGCACTCAGTAATATTGATTGAACAGTGTTTTAGTTGTTTAAAATATATTAATTATTTCATTATTATTGTGCAAAAAAAGTCTTCAAAAGGGGTTGAGGGAAAAACATGCCATAATGAGAGGAATCTTCAACACAGCATTTTTAAGCATCCTAGTTTTATTTTGGAGGCCAACGTTATTGTACGTCGCACACAGAAACAAAATTATTTCACAAAAACCAAAAACTACCATGTTGTATGAAGGTGTTATACTTGAACCTTTTCTACTGAAATATGTAGATGGTAACCAGCTTGTATTAGGAGCTGTTGGGAAATATTTCTTTTAATTGTAATTATTAGACAGTTATTATTTTCCATTAATTTGCAATATTTCCTTCTGTCAAATCATTAATAATACAATAACATGCTTTTGGAGGGCGGTATGCATTTTCAGAGGCCCGACGTCCATGCCCAGTCGCCCAAATTGACAGATATATATGTCATATTGGGTGACGGCATGGTGATTGCATTATTATCACTTGCTGAGATTGTCAGACAAATAATTGCGATTGACGAATATACTGTCTATTTTTTTTTTCTTTTTTCTCTTCTTTATATTCTACTATCGTAGTATAATTACACAACTCTGGAAGAACTTTTGGCTTCTGTGAGTGGAGAAACTGGGAATAGTGCAACATTTTTAATTTTATCTTCATTTTACATACAGTCCCAACTTTTTCTGATTTGTGGTTGTTTTTGTTGCATTTCTGAAATTGTTTCTCCTTATCAGTCAGGTTTTGTGCTTAAACACTACATTAAGCTCAAGATTGAACAAATAAATACCTTTGGAAAATAACAGCTGTTAAAGTTCAGAGTTCTCACCTGCTTTTTGTGATCTGTGCATCTGAACATCACCACACTGTATGTGTAATTTTTGCTCAGTTCATTCATATATTCTCATTTTTTAAATATGTTTTTAAAGATATTTGACCATTTATTTCATCTCATGATCTCATGAATTCAGTATACGATACGCACATGGTGTGAACAGGACGGTAACGGCAGAATCACACCGGGAGAGAAAGTTCAGAGAGAAGTAAAGGCAGCTCCACGTTTTGGTTTTGTTTTTTTTAACATCTTCACTCGGGTTAAAATCCTCTCTCTGCTCCGCGCTCGCTGCGTGCACTGATGGTTCTCAGCAGACTGTAACATGTCGTGCCTCCATTCAGGAATCTGCCTCCCCCACCCCTCCCTCGCAGCCTGTTGACTCCACGCGCGCACACACACATGCACTCACACACACACAGAGAGCTCCTCCGGTAAACTCCGCATTTTAGGCGGCTTTGAAGAAGACGGCCACTGTTTTAATCGTCCGTCTTATCCAAACGGCCGGACGGATCGCTCCTCACCCTCCATGTTATTGTCCTGCCTTAAGACGAGAGCGAAACGGAGTGAGCGAGGCTGCAGCACAATGACGTCAGATTCTGAGTCATTTTATGCTTTGTGGATAAAATAAATAATTCACAGTAATCGCAAATATGAAAAATAATCGCGATTGGCGAATATTGTAATAATTGTGACTGCCCTAGCTGAGATACACAACACGTGGAATCACATTAACAATATTTAATGTCATTTCAAAACGCACGACACCCAGCAAACACGTACATAAAAAGTTGGCTCACTTTAACTTTTGTCGTGTTGGCTGGCGCGCGCTGCTCTCCAAATTCACCAGTGCATCCTTTATCAAGCTGGCTGCTTTGGCTGCTATTCATTGTCATATTATCCATGATAAAATCATCCGGAATATCTATATTGAGACCAACACACACTTCTTGCCTTTTGATCTTTTCCTCTGCGGCTAGTTCTTGGGCTGCGCGCGCACTATGATGTCATTTGTTTACGCACAGCGGGTGGGTATGCCGATACTCGTTCGCTACTGTGGACGGGTATAGCCAGGTAGCCTCGACGTAAATCTACGCTACCTGCCTAGCAACGCCTCGGTAAAGTTATAATAATTTGCAATATTGTTTTACCAATATTTGAGTAATTGTCTTGCAGTTGAATATTTTAAAATGACAGGCATCACACGTGTTTTTTTTCTTTGTGTTTGCAGCCAAGTTATGGGGTTCAGCAAGCTATTCTGGAATGCTTGTCCTTCAGCCATGCTGTAGGTCTTCACCACCTCCACATGTTGTGTAAGAGGTGAGTGTCAGCGTGTAACATTGAACATTATGTACTAATGTAGACATTAGTACATAACTTTACTGTTTACATTTAACTAACTTTAAATGTAAATAGTAAAATCACTATTTACATTTAAATGCTTCAGGCATTTTTTCTTCAACTATTTTAAAGATGATAACATGCCACACAAATTATTTATGCCACTCCAAAACCAACACAAGACAGAAAGGCACATCACAGGCCAGGTCAGGTGGACAAAAGGAGTGTCACTCCTTCTGTTTGAAAGACAGTGGGACAGTCCTAATACCATCCCCTATAATCACCAGCTACAACTCATTAGCGCCTCCTCTCCCCCCCCCCCCCCCCCCCCCCCCCCCCCCCACACACACACACACAGACACAAAACTGCTCACAGCAATGATCCCCAGCTCCTCCCCCACCACGCCTCTCTCCATTCATGAGAGAGCTGTCAACATGCTCTTCAAGAGACAGGACCCACGCAAAGGAGCCGGACCTGACTCTGTATCCCCATCCGTACTGAAGAACTGTGCAGACCAACTGTTTCCAGTTAATGATATTCACAGACATCTTCAACACCTCACTGGAGACTTGCCAGGCGCCAGCATGCTTCAAGACCTCCACCATCATCTTCATCCCCCCCCCCCCCCAAAAAAAAACAACAAAAAAAAGAAGTACAGGACTTAATGACTGCAGACCCATCGCCCTGACCTCTGTGGTGATGAAAACCTTTGATGGCCTTGTCTTCACACACCTTAAGGCCATCTCTGACCCAGTCCTGGCTCCCCTGAAGTTCCCCTCTACTTTTCTCCATGTACACCAACAGCTGCACCTCCAGTCCCCAGTCTGTAAATCTCCTGAAGATTGTGGATGATACGACCATCATTGGATTCATCTCTGATGGAGACAAGTATCCCTACAGATGGGAGATTGATTACCTGGTGTCCTTGTGCAGACAGAACAACCTGGACCTTAACGTCCTCAAGAAAGTGGAAAAGGTTGTTGACTTCAGAAAGAACCCAGTCCTTGCCACCCCATCACCCTGTGTGATTCCCCAGCCACCATTGTGGAGTCTTTCTGCTACCTGGGGATCAGCATCAACCAGGACCTCAAGTGGGAAGCTGAATGTCAGCTCTCTCATTAAGAGAGCACAACAGAGGATGTACTTTCTACTGCTGCTGAGGAAGTTCAACCTGCCAAAAAAATGATGGTGGACTTCTACACTACCGTCACTGAGTCCATCCTCTCTTCTTCCATCACTGTCTGGTATGCTCCTGCCACTACTAAGGACAGGCTCTCAACATGGCAATGCCCTGGAAATGGTGTAATTTCGGCTTAGCCAGGTAGGGAGGCTCTAGTCCATGAATAATTTTGTAAGTAAGTAACAAAACCTTAAAGTCAGACATTGCTGGGACAGGAAGCCAGTGAAGACAGGCCAAAATCGGGGTGATATGGTGAAACATTTTGCTTCTACTCCAGCAGTAGCATTTTGATCCAGTTGGAGACCTCTAATGCTGGACTGCGGTAATCAAGAAAATAGGACATTGCAATATTTCAGGCTGGAAGAGACAGAGGCGTGGGTCAGAGTCCTTGGCATCGGCCATAGACAGGATGGGAGGAATCCTCGCTATATTATGAAGATGGAAGAAAGCAGTCACCAAAATTGGCACAAATACACCTTAGACATTACTCTTTTTGAAAGAAAAAAAAAACAATTGGCCATTTTAATTTTTACTAGGC
The DNA here is from genome assembly GCF_902500255.1 of Thalassophryne amazonica. Taxonomy (NCBI): domain Eukaryota; kingdom Metazoa; phylum Chordata; class Actinopteri; order Batrachoidiformes; family Batrachoididae; genus Thalassophryne; species Thalassophryne amazonica. Next base: position 112,794,969 of record NC_047112.1, read on the forward strand.
AGACAGGTCAATTGAAGAATTGCACAGGGGTCAAAATTAAAAGATGCTCCACTCATATTGAAAACCATACTATATTATTTGTCTATCATAAAGATTCCAAAAAGTATAGTTTGGGCAATCTGTGACTGAATGTTATGGAGTTATGGGGTGAAAACAGCAACAATGATGACAAACGTCAATTTCAGTTTGTACAGGGGTCAAAAGTTAAATTGCTCTAATTTTGGTTAAAAGAAAAAGTGATGCAAATTATTGGTTGAGTAAATAGGGTTTTTAAAAAGGAACAGTTTACACCATGTGTCAGGCTTAGTTATCATGATATGGGTTAAGATATGTCACATGTCATAGAATACAATGGTCATTGACATTGCTTGACCTTTTCTTTGCAGACCAAACATTCAACACAGTCGAAACTATTCCATTTATTAATTCTGTTAGCTCAACCAATAATTTGCACCACATTTTACCAAAAATGGAGCAGCTTTAACTTTCAACCCCTGTACAAACTGAAATTGACCTTTGTCACAATTTGCTGCCCTGAAACAGCGTGACTGTTTCAGGGCAGCATTTTAGAAAGATTGTGAGCAAACCTATGGATACATTGGGTGAATCAGTCCCATACATCAGTCAGGCCTGTGAGTCTTTGAAAACAGACACATTTTTATTTTTGTAATTTTCTTCTGCACAATGAACTATGATAAACCTACAAGGTGAACATGGTAAACCTACATGGTGTGCTTGTTGGTTAGAGTTATAGCTTTAACTCAAGAGGTTAAAAAAAAAAAATCACATTAACCATTTAGTAATTACAGCCAATTTTATACACAGACTGTCCATTGTCAGAGCCCATAAGTTATTGGACAAACTAAATATAAGCATTATTTTTAATACAGCCAACACCTTTGTTAGCCCATTTTCTTTAAATATGTCAGGGGATGTATACATGAATATTTCCAAGTCACTGAGTATGTCATGGACTTAATTTATAATGCTTTGTGCAGAATCTGTGCAAGAAGGAAACTAGTGAGGGAAGCCATCAAGCCTCCAAGACAACTCTAAAGCTACTGCTGATGTGATTTATGTATCTTTTGTCTGTTGCATCACCAATTACAGCTTCATGGAGTAGCACAAATTTCCACTTCAGTTTGCCAGAAGGCACATGGGAGACTCTAACCTAGATTTGTGCATGTATTTGTACATCCTTCTCTGTTTCACTCCACCATATTTTCAGACATGCTATAACTGCAACAGATTATATTTTGGAATTACGTTGGTGTCAGTGGTTAGCCCGCTAACTTCCCTCCCCAGAAGGCCCCCTGTTCAAGGATTTCAATCTCTTTCTCCTTGTCCATCTGGAGCTGCATCAGGAAGGGCATCTGATGTATGTGGATCCATACCAGATCTGCTATAGTGACCCTGAGCAAAACAGGAGAAACCAAAAGAAATTTGTTAAATGTTTTACAACTGTAAAAGTCAAGTTAATTAGTCTTAAGATGAATTTACATCGACTTCACTGAAAGCAAACTCTGCTGCTCTCAGCAAAATGAGCCATGTTAAACAAGCCTGTGCGCTCCTCCTGATTTTAAGTGGGCTGTGTGTGTGTGTTGTGTGTGTGTGTTGGTGTGTGTGTGTGTGTGTGTGTGTGTGTGTGTGTGTGTGTGTGTGTGTGTGTGTGTGTGTGTGTGTGTGTGTGTGTGTGTGTGTGTGCTCGCTTTGGTGTCTGCGATGAGTCACATGAGCCTGATGATGAAATGTCAGGATGCTGCGTTTATAGCAGTTTATTACTGACCTACTCATCTGCACTGGTTGTGTTATTCCTTGAAACTTTACTGACTGTCTTATTGTTACATGGGAAACAAGGTACCAGTAGATTCAGTAGATTCTTACAAATCCAACAAGACCAAGCATTCATGATATGCAACACTCTTAAGACTATGAAATTGGGCTATTAGTAAAAAAAAAAGTAGAAAAGGGGGTGTTCACAATAATAGTAGTGTGGCATTCAGTCAATGAGTTTGTCAATTCTGTGGAACAAACAGGTGTGAATCAGGTGTCCCCTATGTAAGGATGCGGCCAGCACCTGTTGAACATGCTTTTCTCTTTGAAAGCCTGAGGAAAATGGGACATTCAAGACATTGTTCAGAAGAACAGCGTAGTTTGATTAAAAAGTTGATTGGAGAGGGGAAAACCTATATGCAGGTGCAAGAAATTATAGGCTGTTCATCTACAATGATCTCCAATGCTTTAAAATGGACAAAAAAAAAACAGACGTGTGGAAGAAAATGGAAAACAACCATCAAAATGGATAGTAGAGTAACCAAGACAGTCTGGAGTTACCTGTAAGTGGTGTGACAGTTAGAAAACACGTGTGTGAAGCTAATTTATTTGCAAGAATCCCCCGCAAAGTCCCTCTGTTAAATAAAAGACGTGCAGAAGAGGTTACAATTTGCCAAAGAACACATCAACTGGCCTAAAGAGAAATGGAGGAATATTTTGTGGACTGATGAGAGTAAAATTGTTCTTTTTGGGTTCAAGGACTGCAGACAGTTTGTGAGATGACCCCCAAACTCTGAATTCAAGCCACAGTTCACAGTGAAGACAGTGAAGCATGGTGGTGCAAGCATCATGATATGGGCATGTTTCTCCTACTATGGTGTTGGGCCTATATATCGCATACCAGGTATCATGGATCAGTTTGGATATGTCAAAATACTTGAAGAGGTCATATTGCCTTATGCTGAAGAGGACATGCCCTTGAAATGGGTGTTTCAACAAGGCAATGATCTTGCTTCCAAACCAACAAAATTAATGCCTCAAGATGTGAAGAAATCATGAAAAAACTGTGGTTATACAACTAAATACTAGTTTAGTGATTCACAGGATTGCTAAAAAAGCAGTTTGAACATAATGGTTTTGAGTTTGTAGCATCAACAGCAGATGCTACTATTATTGTGAACACCCCCTTTTCTACTTTTTTTTTTTTTTTTTTTTTTTTTTTACTAATAGCCCAATTTCATAGCCTTAAGAGTGTGCATATCATGGTAATGCTTGGTCTTGTTGGATTTGTGATAATCTACTGAATCTACTGGTACCTTGTTTCCCATGTAACAATAAGAAATATACTCAAAACCTGGATTAATCTTTTTAGTCACATAGCACTACTATTATTCTGAACACTACTGTATCTGAAAAGTGACATATATGGATGAATGTGAAAACGGTAATTATGAAAATGTATCCATTTGTAGATGTGTCCTTAGTCTAACAGAATAGTGGTAATAAACAAGCACTATGCATGTTTTCAGGTGGGTAGCTGAACATTTTGTGAAGACTTGGTCACAGAGAAGCTTTTCCCTCCTTTCCAGTGATCTCCACAGAGTGTGTCTGACTGCTGTGACCGAATCTATGGTGAGTTCCTCCCTGAGTCAGCGGCCAAGATGCTGCACAAATCTCATGAACCCATTCTCCAGTGTGCTTCCACAGGATGGCAAGCTGTGTGTAATCTACTTATGAATATGATGTGGATGTAGACTGATATGGAATTGTTCTGGACTTGTAAATGATAATTGACCCTAAAATCTCCCTTTCATTGCTGTGAAAGAGGAAGTGTGGATTCTATGCACACAGTTGTTTATTTATACAGTGGTAAATCACAACAGAGATGTGAGGTGTCACACACAAGCAAGGTTTAACACCCCCCCCCCTGCAACATTACATAAGGCCTGAAGGTGGATTATGTTGCTCTGATTTCTGTCTGTCTGTCCGTCTGTATGTCCATCTGTCCGAGAAAGGGTATAAGTGCTCTGAAACCAACTCCTCTCACACTTTTAGGAGGAATTTAAAAAAAAATTTGTCCTTGTCCTTGTTACAGGTTGGTAATATGCATTTTTTTATATCGTTCAAGTTGGGCTTATTTTACCAGAGTTATGAACCTTGACCTTGATTAACAAAACTACATATCAGTTTCCTGCTTGAGTGCTTGCATTCTGAAATTAACTTGTTGGGGCAGAATATTCCATGATACTTGTCCTCCGACCAACTTGATGATACATACCTGATAAAACTGAAGGTCTATAAGTCTCCGTCTGGGGCAGACACGCATCATGAAATATTCTGTTCTGTGCTAATGACGGCACAAATATCCATCACAGTGCTCAAAGAACAACTAATTGTTCACCGGTGGAGTGTTCCAAACAGTTGTTCTTTGAGCATTCATCAACTTTCCCAGTCTTTTGTTTCCCCGCCCCAACGTTTTTGAAATCTGTTGCAGGCACCCATTTCAAAATGAACAAATATTTGCACAAAAACAACAAAGTCTATCAGTTTGAACATTAAATATCTTGTCTTTGTGGTGTATTCAGTTGAATATAGGTTGAAGAGGATTTGCAGATCATTGTATTCTGTTTTAATTTACATTTCACATAACATCCCAACTTCATTTCTATTGGGGTTGTATGTTTACTTGATTAAAACTGCATCACTGTCTGTTCTTAAATAAGTGTCTTTCCTCCTTGTTAAAGATAAAGGTCTAGTTCATCCTTCTTGCTGGGGTATAGGGCAGAAGTTACAAATTCTTAAGTTTTGACAGCAAGTGCAGTCGCAGTGTGCTTTTGCCGTGAAGGGGGGAAAAAACATACAAGTCATCGATCTATAAGTGACTTATATTTTTGAAACATGGTGCCACTGGTTCATGCAAAAAAAGAGCAAAAATAAGTTACATTATTTATAATAATAACACTATTAGTAAGCAGAAGTTATTGGACTCATTAATGTTATCGTTGAAAGCACAAAGATTTCGGAAGTGAACTGCTTCTTCAGCCACCACTGAACAAACAAAAACCGAACAATGGTTGTTTAACTTACTAAATATAAATAAAGTTTTGAATTGATTATACATTTTTAAAACAAAGTAGTTGGCCTTACCTGAGACGAGCCAGCCACCTCAATGTAGTTCTGGCTGCCCCACAAACAAGTCAAGCGACGAGTAGTATGAAGGTTGTTCTTTATTCAAGAACATATGAACATTATTTCCTCTATACTCAAGAGTGTATGAATGTTATTCCCTCTATTCAAAAGTGTTTTAATGTTCCTTCTCTTTAGTCATAAATAAATCATGCTGTCAAACTGAAAGACCACATTCTTTCATTTTGAAAGCATGATTTATTCATTTTGATCATTCTCTAAGACCGAGCACATCCTCATTCAGATCGTCATCTTCTTGCTCTTGTTGTACGGTGGTTAACATTCAGCATTACCACCAGGAGTTGATGCTGCAGTTCCTCCGTGTACCCCTATACAATGAGGAAAATAAGTATTTGAACACCTTGCGATTTTGCAAGTTCACCCACTTAGAAATCATGGAGAGGTCTGAAATTTTCATCTTAGGTGCATGTCCACTGTGAGAGAGATAATAAAAAAAAACAAAATCTGGAAATCACAATGTATGATTTTTTTTAAATAATTTATTTGTATGTTACTGCTGCAAATAAGTATTTCAACATCTGTGAAAATCAGTTTTAATATTTGGTACAGTAGCCTTTGTTTGCAATTACAGAGGTCAGATGTTTACTGTAGTTTTTCACCAGGTTTTCACACACTGCAGCAGGGATTTTGGTACACTCCTCAATCAATCAATCAATTTTTTTTTATATAGCGCCAAATCACAACAAACAGTTGCCCCAAGGCGCTTTATATTGTAAGGCAAGGCCATACAATAATTATGTAAGACCCCAACGGTCAAAACGACCCCCTGTGAGCAAGCACTTGGCTACAGTGGGAAGGAAAAACTCCCTTTTAACAGGAAGAAACCTCCAGCAGAACCAGGCTCAGGGAGGGGCAGTCTTCTGCTGGGACTGGTTGGGGCTCCTCCATACAGATCTTCTCCAGATCTTTCAGGTTTGGAGTTTCAGCTCCCTCCAAAGATTTTCTATTGAGTTCAGGTCTGGAGACTGGCCAGGCCACTCCAGGACCTTGAAATGCTTCTTACGGAGCCCCTCCTTAGTTGCCCTGGCTGTGTGTTTGGGGTCATTGTCATGCTGGAAGACCCAGCCATGACCCAGCTTCAATGCTCTTACTGAGGGAAGGAGGTTGTTTGCCAAAATCTCGCAATACATGACCCCATCCATCCTCCCTTCAATACGGTGCAGAAGAGCACCCCCAGAGTATGATGTTTCCTCCCCCATGCTTCACGGTTGGGATGGTTTTCTTGGGGTTGTTCTCATCCTCTAAACATGGTTAGTGGAGTTGATTCCAAAAGCTCTATTCTGGTCTCATCTGACCACATGACCTTCTCCCATGCCTCCTCTGGATCGTCCAGATGGTCTCTGATAAACTTCAAATGGGCCTGGACATGTGCTGCCTTGAGCAGGGGGACCTTGCTGCCCTGCAGGATTTTAAACCATGACAGCATCATGTGTTACTAATGTAATCTTTGTAACTGTGGTCCCAGCTCTCTTCAGGTCATTGACCAGATCCTCCTGTGTAGTTCTGAGATTTCTCAGAATCATCCTTAACCCACAAAGTGAGATCTTGCATGGAATCCCAGACCGAGGGAGACTGACAGTCATCTTTTGTTTCTTCTACTTTCCAATAAATAATCATAACAGTTGTTGCCTTCTACCAAGCTGCTTGCCTGTTGTCCTGTAGTCCATCCCAGCCTTGTGCAGGTCTACAGTTTTGTCCCTGGTGTCCTTAAACAGCTCTTTGGTCTTGGCTATGGTGGACAGGTTGGAGTGTGATTGATTGAGTGTGTGAACAGGTGTTTTCTATACAGGTAACATGTTCAAACAGGTGCAATTAATACAGGTGAAGAGTGCAGAATAAGAGGGGTCCTTAAAGAAAAATTAACAGGTCTGTGTGAGCCAGAATTCTTGCTGGTTGGTAGGTGTTGAAATACTTATTTGCAGCAGTAACATACAAATAAATGATTAAAAAAATCATATATTGTGATTTCCAGATTTTTTTTTTTTTAGATTATGTCTCTCACAGTGGACATGCACCTAAGATGAAAATTTCAGACCCCTCCATGATTTCTAAGTGGGAAAACTTGCAAAATCACACGGTGTTCAAATACTTATTTTCCTCATTGTAGGAGCTGCAGTACGCTATTAACTTTGATTGGCAGCAGCCATATTGAATTTCATGCAAACAGGCCCTCTAGAGGGCAGTCTGAAATCGCTTGCGATGGTTTTTGAAAACCTTGTGTCCATACCTATCACCATGCAACACAGCAAGCCAAGCATGTTTTTTTGTTTTTCTTTTTTTGCTATGAAAAAAATGTATTCAACTATCGTGGGAGAATAGTGGCTCTGAAAGGCTCTTAGAGGCAGTATCTTCGGTTAACAAGGCTCATCTCTGAGCATGGCGCCAATTTCAAAATGTTCCAAATTTAGAAACAACAGTGTTGGGCAGTTTGTGTATGAGTTACTACGAGGATATAGAGGCATGTTTGTGGTGGGGACGAGGCTGTAAAAGCCCATTATCCGAGCACCTACCAGCTATGAGGACTAGGAGAGGCTATTTTTGGCTCATCCCTCTTGCGCACACAATTCCACCTGCTTTTTTCCTCATTCTCTCCTGCTCCAATTTGAGGCAGCTAATAAAAGGTAATTATTCATAATGTTTTAATTTTAATAGCTTGGTAAAACAGTTGGATGTTCATTCATTCTACATAATCAACTGTAAAAGTATGTTTATGATAGATTTAATATCTTGTTAATGGATCAGGAGCTCCGATGTGGATGCGCACTGACACAATGACTCGTGCACAAAAGGAGCATTTAGGCAGAACGGCAGTGCGTGCAAAAGAGCGATTTTTGCAGATATGAATGGACGAACACAAAGTTAAAAGTTGGATCACGGTGTCAAAAGAAATAAAGCCAGTGAGAGGAAGCCCAGAGGCGGCTGTCCAGGAACCTGTGGTTTGGTTCTAGCTGGTCTGGTGCTTTTAATGACTGTGGAACACGTGTGGACAGCAGCCTGTACTGGAGAATCTGTTTTTGGACTGTGTTTAAAAAATGTGACATCTTAAATGCTGCTGTGAATTGAAAACCCACTATTTAAAGGATCCAGGTGTGGCAGGGCTGGAGGTTTGGGCCAAATCCATGCCTAAATGTGCACCAACGTGTTATCATGGTGCTGCATCGATCATATGTGGCTTGACATGGATCATATGCGTCGACACGAGCCACTCGAAGCTGGACGGCGCTCAAATGACAGGTCGGTCGTGACTCACTTGAGGCACATGCGAGGTACAGAGAGGCACATAGAGGCACCTTAGTAGCAGATACGTGACTGCTTAAACCGTGGATAATTCTTCAATTATTGCTGTCACACCCATGCGTGGCTCATTATTCATGGCTTATTATTCGGTGGGACCGAGGCTTAAGTGTACGAGGTCTATTAGAAAAGTATCAGACCTTATTATTTTTTTCAAAAACCATATGGATTTGAATCACGTGTGATTGCCTCAGACAAGCTTGAATCCTCGTGCGCATGCGTGAGTTTTTCCACGCCTGTCGGTTGCGTCATTTGCCTGTGAGCAGGCTTTGAGTGAAGAGTGGTCCACCTCCTCGGCGGATTTTCATTGTCAGGAAATGGCGGAATGATTTGGGCTTTTTTTCCGTCAGAATTTTTTCAGAAACTGTTAGAGACTGGCACCTGGAAACCATTCGAAAAATTTATCTGGCTTTCGGTGAAAATTTTACGGGCTTCACAGAGAATAAGGACTGTTACTACAGCTTTAAGGACGGCTTTAAGGGCGTGCCGCGCTCCGTGCCGCCATCGAGAGCCACAAACCACCGGATCATTTCTAAACGGACGGCTCTGTGGAGCTGGACCGTCATGTGCACTTTTTCTGGTTATCACAAGAGCTGGACATCAACCATTTTCCGGCAGATTTCACTTTTAACAAGAGATTTTGTCATGGAAAGCCGAGCGGAGGCTTTGCGCGTCACGACCGATTTGCTGATGGAGGAAGACAAAGGAACACCTCCGTTTTGGTCTCACAGGACGGCTTTGAGATGGCGTTCAGACACGCTGTCGGTGGTTTTTCCATCGAGTGATTATCCGAGAAATTGTGGATGTGCCTGAACATGCCAGAACATGTCCCGTGAGGCTTCATCACGGCGTCGCTTTGCGTCATGCGGCACCGCCGCGACGCGCGGAATTCCTCCGCACGTCTGTCTCAATGTGCCGAATAAGTGCTGATGTCCACGTCTTTTCACAATTCCTGTGCTAGTCAGACGATGTCCCGGATAAAACACAGCGTCCAGTTTGGAAATGAACAGCACATTCCACTGTTACAGGAGTTTTTGTCATGGAAAGAGGAGTGGAGGCTTCATGCGTCCCGGCGGTGCCGCATGGCGCACAGCAACGCCTGTGATGAAGCCTCACGGGACATGTTCTGGCATGTCCAGGCACATCCACAATTTCTCGGATAATCACTTGATGGAAAAACCACCGACAGCTGGTTTCCAGGTGCCAGTCTCTAACAGTTTCTGAAAAAATTCTGATGGAAAAAAAGCCCAAATCATTCTGCCATTTCCTGACAATGAAAATCCGCCGAGGGGGTGGACCACTCCTCACTCAAAGCCTGCTCACAGGCGAATGATGCAACCGACAGGCGTGGAAAAACTCACGCATGCGCACGAGGGTTCAAGCTTGTCTGACGCAATCACACGTGATTCAAATCCATATGGTTTTTGAAAAAATAATAAGGTCGGATACTTTTCTAATAGACCTCGTATAGCACAAACATATCATGGTGCAGCTGTCATGAGTGGGTCCACTGGAGGTGTACAAGCACATTTTAGAAAGCTCCATCCTGAAGCTAAGTGCATTGTTATGGTCATGATCTTAACCTTTTGAATTGAAGGAAATTTGAAACTGCTGGCTAAGGCTAAGCGTAAATTTGGTAAGATTATAATTCGCGTCGGCAGTAATGACACCCGGTTACGCCAATCGGAGGTCACTAAAATTAACATTAAATCGGTGTGTAACTTTGCAAAAACAATGTCGGACTCTGTAGTTTTCTCTGGGCCCCTCCCCAATCAGACCGGGAGTGACATGTTTAGCCGCATGTTCTCCTTGAATTGCTGGCTGTCTGAGTGGTGTCCAAAAAATGAGGTGGGCTTCATAGATAATTGGCAAAGCTTCTGGGGAAAACCTGGTCTTGTTAGGAGAGACGGCATCCATCCCACTTTGGATGGAGCAGCTCTCATTTCTAGAAATCTGGCCAATTTTCTTAAATCCTCCAAACCGTGACTATCCAGGGTTGGGACCAGGAAGCAGAGTTGTAGTCTTACACACCTCTCTGCAGCTTCTCTCCCCCTGCCATCCCCTCATTACCCCATCCCCGTAGAGATGGTGCCTGCTCCCAGACCACCAATAACCAGTAAAAATCTATTTAAGCATAAAAATTCAAAAAGAAAAAATAATATAACACCTTCAACTGCACCACAGACTAAAACAGTTAAATGTAGCCTATTAAACATTAGGTCTCTCTCTTCTAAGTCCCTGTTGGTAAATGATATAATAATTGATCAACATATTGATTTATTCTGCCTTACAGAAACCTGGTTACAGCAGGATGAATATGTTAGTTTAAATGAGTCAACACCCCCGAGTCACACTAACTGTCAGAATGCTCGTAGCACGGGCCGGGGCGGAGGATTAGCAGCAATCTTCCATTCCAGCTTATTAATTAATCAAAAACCCAGACAGAGCTTTAATTCATTTGAAAGCTTGACTCTTAGTCTTGTCCATCCAAATTGGAAGTCCCAAAAACCAGTTTTATTTGTTATTATCTATCATCCACCTGGTCGTTACTGTGAGTTTCTCTGTGAATTTTCAGACCTTTTGTCTGACTTAGTGCTTAGCTCAGATAAGATAATTATAGTGGGCGATTTTAACATCCACACAGATGCTGAGAATGACAGCCTCAACACTGCATTTAATCTATTATTAGACTCTATTGGCTTTGCTCAAAAAGTAAATGAGTCCACCCACCACTTTAATCATATCTTAGATCTTGTTCTGACTTATGGTATGGAAATAGAAGACTTAACAGTATTCCCTGAAAACTCCCTTCTGTCTGATCATTTCTTAATAACATTTACATTTACTCTGATGGACTACCCAGCAGTGGGGAATAAGTTTCATTACACTAGAAGTCTTTCAGAAAGCGCTGTAACTAGGTTTAAGGATATGATTCCTTCTTTATGTTCTCTCTTTGGATGCTGTAGCTCCTCTAAAAAAGAGAGCTTTAAATCAGAAGTGCCTGACTCCGTGGTATAACTCACAAACTCGTAGCTTAAAGCAGATAACCCGTAAGTTGGAGAGGAAATGGCGTCTCACTAATTTAGAAGATCTTCACTTAGCCTGGAAAAAGAGTCTGTTGCTCTATAAAAAAGCCCTCCGTAAAGCTAGGACATCTTTCTACTCATCACTAATTGAAGAAAATAAGAACAACCCCAGGTTTCTTTTCAGCACTGTAGCCAGGCTGACAAAGAGTCAGAGCTCTATTGAGCTGAGTATTCCATTAACTTTAACTAGTAATGACTTCATGACTTTCTTTGCTAACAAAATTTAAACTATTAGAGAAAAAATTACTCATAACCATCCCAAAGACGTATCGTTATCTTTGGCTGCTTTCAGTGATGCCGGTATTTGGTACTCTTTCTCTCCGATTGTTCTGTCTGAGTTATTTTCATTAGTTACTTCATCCAAACCATCAACATGTTTATTAGACCCCATTCCTACCAGGCTGCTCAAGGAAGCCCTACCATTATTTAATGCTTCGATCTTAAATATGTTCAATCTATCTTTGTTAGTTGGCTATGTACCACAGGTTTTTAAGGTGGCAGTAATTAAACCATTACTTAAAAAGCCATCACTTGACCCAGCTATCTTAGCTAATTATAGGCCAATCTCCAACCTTCCTTTTCTCTCAAAAATTCTTGAAAGGGTAGTTGTAAAACAGCTAACTGATCATCTGCAGAGGAATGGTCTATTTGAAGAGTTTCAGTCAGGTTTTAGAATTCATCATAGTACAGAAACAGCATTAGTGAAGGTTACAAATGATCTTCTTATGGCCTCGGACAGTGGATTCATCTCTGTGCTTGTTCTGTTAGACCTCAGTGCCGCTTTTGATACTGTTGACCATAAAATTTTGTTACAGAGATTAGAGCATGCCATAGGTATTAAAGGCACTGCGCTGCGGTGGTTTGAATCATATTTGTCTAATAGATTACAATTTGTTCATGTAAATGGGGAATCTTCTTCACAGACTAAAGTTAATTATGGAGTTCCACAAGGTTCTGTGCTAGGACCAATTTTATTCACTTTATACATGCTTCCCTTAGGCAGTATTATTAGACGGTATTGCTTAAATTTTCATTGTTACGCAGATGATACCCAGCTTTATCTATCCATGAAGCCAGAGGACACACACCAATTAGCTAAACTGCAGGATTGTCTTACAGACATAAAGACATGGATGACCTCTAATTTCCTGCTTTTAAACTCAGATAAAACTGAAGTTATTGTACTTGGCCCCACAAATCTTAGAAACATGGTGTCTAACCAGATCCTTACTGTGGATGGCATTACCCTGACCTCTAGTAATACTGTGAGAAATCTTGGAGTCATTTTTGATCAGGATATGTCATTCAAAGCGCATATTAAACAAATATGTAGGACTGCTTTTTTGCATTTACGCAATATCTCTAAAATCAGAAAGGTCTTGTCTCAGAGTGATGCTGAAAAACTAATTCATGCATTTATTTCCTCTAGGCTGGACTATTGTAATTCATTATTATCAGGTTGTCCTAAAAGTTCCCTAAAAAGCCTTCAGTTAATTCAAAATGCTGCAGCTAGAGTACTGACGGGGACTAGAAGGAGAGAGCATATCTCACCCATATTGGCCTCTCTTCATTGGCTTCCTGTTAATTCTAGAATAGAATTTAAAATTCTTCTTCTTACTTATAAGGTTTTGAATAATCAGGTCCCATCTTATCTTAGGGACCTCGTAGTACCATATCACCCCAATAGAGCGCTTCGCTCTCAGACTGCAGGCTTACTTGTAGTTCCTAGGGTTTGTAAGAGTAGAATGGGAGGCAGAGCCTTCAGCTTTCAGGCTCCTCTCCTGTGGAACCAGCTCCCAATTCAGATCAGGGAGACAGACACCCTCTCTACTTTTAAGATTAGGCTTAAAACTTTCCTTTTTGCTAAAGCTTATAGTTAGGGCTGGATCAGGTGACCCTGAACCATCCCTTAGTTATGCTGCTATAGACGTAGACTGCTGGGGGGTTCCCATGATGTACTGTTTCTTTCTCTTTTTGCTCTGTATGCACCACTCTGCATTTAATCATTAGTGATCGATCTCTGCTCCCCTCCACAGCATGTCTTTTTCCTGGTTCTCTCCCTCAGCCCCAACCAGTCCCAGCAGAAGACTTCCCCTCCCTGAGCCTGGTTCTGCTGGAGGTTTCTTCCTGTTAAAGGGAGTTTTTCCTTCCCACTGTAGCCAAGTGCTTGCTCACAGGGGGTCGTTTTCACCGTTGGGGTTTTACATAATTATTGTATGGCCTTGCCTTACAATATAAAGCGCCTTGGGGCAACTGTTTGTTGTGATTTGGCGCTATATAAAAAAAATTGATTGATTGATTGATTGAACCTTTTGTTGTGCCACACTTCCAAGTCATCTCAGAGACTGTGGAGCTTTTCAGCTTGTTGGAGGGTGTGCACTTTTTCTTCAGCACTTCCCTAGTGAGTCAGTTCATGGAGGCTCAGACAAGGGTTGGATTCACAGCAGTTGAGCTTGTGCAAACTTCAAATAATCGCTGGGCATGTCAGTTGTGATCAAACAGTGCAGTTCTTGAGACATTTTCTGCCATTTTGGAATGCCTTTCTGCCGTTAGATCCCCGTAGCTGTTGTTCTCAGCAGTCTACTGATGTTTCAGTCACTTCTGTCTGGAACTGAAGGACTCCACAAGCTCTTTCAGAAAGAGCTTTCAGATCTGGCAGAAGCTTTGATCTGCAAATGTAACTTGCATTAATGTAACTTTGCATTTTTGCCTGTGTGTGTGTGTGTGTGTGTGTGTGTGTGTGTGTGTGTGTGTGTGTGTGTGTGTGTGTGTGTGTGTGTGTGTGTGTGTGTGTGTGTGTGTGTGTGTGTGTGTGTGTGTGTGTGTGTGTGTGGGCAACTTTGTCACAGGCGGCCTGCTGGCTTGAACGATGCTCCTCTAATTAATACAAAGTTGTAATAGTTTTTCTTATTTTCTGTTACCTAACGCGTCTTAGTTTTTAAGTGCAAGCGCTGTGAACTTTAGCTCACTATTTTACTCCTGTGTGAGTCTTGAGAGTGGTTAGCGGTTTCGTTCGTGGTTAGCTTGCGCTGGCTTGGCTACACACTTGGATTTTCTGGTGCACAAGTTACATTACATTACTCTCTACATTAATATAGCACAGCACTGACAGAAAGGGTGGCTCCTTTAGAGAGCCGTGTCCATAAGCTCGAGCAGCCTCTGTAGACAGCAAGCTTGCCTTCTTATTGGGCTCACTATGGCTTGCCGATGCCAGATGGCTTTCACCCTATTGGGGAAGGAACCGCCATCTATAAAATACTCCATTTTCCCAAAATGGAGGATTTTGTGCTGGGTGCAACTGCATGGTCACTCACTGAATTGAACAGCATTAAAAAGAGAGTTGCTTTTCCCTTGTGTGGATAGGATGGTTGGTGGGCTTGAGGAAAAATTTCGCTGTGTAGATGCAGTGCTACAAAAAGGCATCCAGGCATGCAGCCCTAAATCTGGGAACTTCTTGAGTCAATCACACCTGAATCAGAATAGCTTTTTTTCCGCCAAGTACCCCTAGAATACAAGGAATTTGACTTTGGTTTGAGCTACACTCTCTCTGTACGATATGTATAAATATACACTAAACACTGAATAACTCACAGAAATAAAAAGTGAAATGTGCAATAAGAGAAAAAAAATGTTTTTTGGCAGGTTAAATTGTTCATCATTGTGATGGCCTGTGGAAAGAAACTGTTCCTGTGTCTCGTTGTTCTGACATACAGAGCTCTGTAATGTCGACCAGAGAGGAGGAGTTTAAACAGTGTGTGTCCAGGGTGTGAGGGGTCTACGGAGATATTACCAGCTTGCTTCGTGGCCCAGGACCAGCATAAGTCCTGGATTGAGGGCAGGCTGGCTCTGATGAATTTTTATTTATTTATTTATTTTTCTGCAGACCTGACAGTTCGATGACGTCTGTGTCTGTTATGTTTGGAGGCAGAAGGAAACCAAACAGAGATGGAGATGCACAAGACAGACTGAATACCTTGGGGCAACTGTTTGTTGTGATTTGGCGCTATATAAAAAAAAATTGATTGATTGATTGAATGATGGATGTGTAAAAGATGATGAGTGGTTCCTGGGGCAGGTTGAACTTCCTGAGCTGTCTGAGAAAGTACATCCTCTGCTGTGCCTTTTTCCTGATGGAGTCTATATGGGAGGTCCACTTCAGATCTTGGGAGGTAGTGGATCCCAGGAATTGGAAATGTGTCCACAGTATGCACAGTGTTGTTGAGGATAGAAGGTTGGGGAGTGATGGTGGGTTCCTCCTGAAGTCTACTATATCTCTACAACTCCAGGTTGTTCTGACCACACCAGAAAACCAGCTGTTCCACCTCCTGTCTGTATGCGGCCTCATCACCACCCTGGATGAGTCCAATGATGGTTGTGTTGTCCGCAGACTTCAGGAGTTTAATAGAGGGGTTCTCTGAGGTGCAGTCGTTTGTATAGAGGGAGAAGAGCAGTGGGGAGAGCACACATCACGCCACACATGCCAGTACTGATTGTCTGTTTGCTGGATATGATGCTCCCCAGGCTCACCTGCTGTGTCCGGTCTGTCAGGAAGTTGGAGCTCCACTGACAGGTGGGAACTTGCACAGAGAGGTTGGAGAATTTTTTGTGGAGAATGTTGGGGATAATGGTTTTGAACGGGGAGCTGAAATCCATGAACAGGATCCTTGCGTACGCCTCTGCAGACTCCAGGTGCTGCAGGATGTAATGCAGACCCATGTTGACTGCATCCTCAAGTGACCTGTTTGCCCGGTAGGCAAACTGCAGGGGGGTCCAGCAGGGGTCCTGTGATGTCCTTCAGGTGGCTCATCACCAGCCGTTCAAAAGACTTCATGACTACAGATGTCAGGGCAACGGGCTTGTAGTCATTTAATCGTGTTATGGAGGGTTTCTTTTGGACTGGGATAATAATGGAGCGTTTGAAGCAGGATGGGACCATGCACAGCTCCAGAGATGAATTGTAGATCTTCACCTGAATGAACTGGCAAAACGCTACAGCATTGACCTGAAACCAGAGGAGGTTCTTGTGGCCAGAAATGTTCTTGCCCGGAAAACAGAGGCTGGATGTTCACCCGGAGATACATTGTCTGTCCACAACCTCCTTGATTCAGACATGTTTCTCTCTCTGAAGGCAACCATCCAAGTTGCCCTAACAGTGCTGGTAAGCAGCTGCTCATGTGACATGTCCTTTAGTGCACTGCGTCAGCTGCACTCCTGGCTGCATCAAATAATGATTCAGAAATGACTTCACAGTCTTGCAGTCATGTCAATTGAAAAAGATGTGCTTCAGCATCTGAGTCACAACAGAGTGACAGGCAGATTTGCCACCTTTAAAAACAGACGGCATTCTTTGATGCTTCCACCCACCAAATAACTGTCAATTGTGTAGCTATGTTATCTAAAAATGGTGCACTTTCTGACAACACAGTGCTTTTTGTTCACATACAGTTTTGCATAATACATGTGGGCTCTTAATGAACAAGAAGTAGTTGTAAAATACGGCACTGTAACTATATGAGGATTTTTTTTCTTTTTATGTTGTTATTGTTAATGCTGTAAATATACTTCCTGTATTAAAAATCTAATGGTGGCCTAAAACATTTACACAGTAAAGTATCTCTGTTAAATCTGTCCAAAAAAAGTTTTTCTTAGGTGTTTGTGACATGTTGTGCTTCCAGCTTACGTTCGCTCACATCCATCTCCTGGAGGTTAAGCCTCCCCTGTCCTTAAAAACCAAGTGACGCACGCCCCTGGTTTCCAGCATACGAACTGCAATGACATTGTAATTTAATTTAAATGCCCGAGCAAGATAATGATAGCTAGTCAGCAGTAGCTGGGTCTGCTGAATGACAACTTCCCGCCCGTTGTCTGGGATGGTGTAGCCTTGGGATAGAAATTTATTTTGGGTGTCACAAGATGAATCAGTCCATTTATTTATTTGATGCACTTGAACACATAGTCTCCCGTGCACAGACGTGGCGCGTCACTCTAAAACCCATATACTCTGTCGCAGATACCACCATCTTTCCTGAGCGTGCATTCTGGCAAACAGTGGCGTGAAAGATTTCTTAAAGTAGTCCAAAATAGTTTTTCAAGATGTTTATCTCCTTTGTCCAAGGCTTTGCTTCTCTTTCTTTCGTTCAGGTTGCATGTAGGGGATCACTGTGCCAGAAATAACTCAAGTTTGTGCATGTGTCTTTAGGGCCTCTTCACACATAGTGCGAATTAGGGTAGATTTGCACATAAATTGCGCATGAAGCAGGAGTCGTGTGCAGAACGTGTAAAATAGTACCTGCCTCCAACCCCTCACACACCTGTTGCTACCACTGTATTTGCACACACCAGCGGCTGAAAGACAGAGTGTGCGCTGTGTGAGCCTATCGATCCCTCTTGCGGCAGGTGTCAGCCAAATTCCAGGTGACACGCACGAATATCTAACACCACTCGCATGGCACTAAGAAAATGTGTGGCCATTCGCACTATTAACACAACAACAGTCAGCAGATAATCATTGTCGTGCTGGCAATGAAATTTGTCAAAGTGCCCCACAAGTGTGGCTTTGGTGTGTGCGCTGAACTGACAGGAGGTGTGGCTGCCGACAAAAGCGGCTGTGGAGATCTGTCATTCTGGACATTCCATCTGGACAACACGTACTGTGTTTGGACAGACATGGACTAACAATTGCCCACTATGACACGCATGTCTGCTTGCTGTCATCACATGGACATAAAAAAAAACATATATTGCTGTGGGGACGAGCTACAGTGAGCAAGCGCGCGCACGGTGTGTACATTGACAGGCAGCCCCCAGGTTGACACGGACCTTCAGATCATAACACGCAGCGGGCGATCTGACTGTCACATCAACCACATGAGCTCTGTTCCACATGATGTGGTGTTTGTGCTGCGGTATGCTATCCACAAGACACACGTGTTTGGCAAAACATGCGCGGGGCCAGCTGGACGCATCGGACCAGCAGATCTGGACATGAGAGCAAACTGCTTCTCATTCGTGTTATTTCATGACTGTATGTCTGTGACCATGGGTCATCCACAGAGGAACAGACGGCTCATATTTGTGTTGCCCGCTTGATAAATGCGGTGTTTTTATATGGTGTGTGGGTTTATTTCATTTTAAATATGTTCATCTTCTTCTTCATATCAGGCAGGTTCCCACAGCTTTCACAGGACAGTGATCATAACTCGGTGATAAAGTTTTTGACTGGCAATCAGAGCTTTTGGAAGGCGCGGATTTTAGGCCCATAGGTGGCATGTAATTTTTATTTTTTTTCTATTCAGCAGCTGCTGTGTTCCCGTGTGCACAAAACCATCGCAACATGTATATTTTTATTTCTTATTTATTTTTTCTTCGCAGCAGCTGCACAATATGTAATCACGTTGTGCAGCTACTGGCACTGTGTTCCCGCGTGCATAATCCATCACACCAGCATCATGTATGCCTGCCCGTCGGCGCAATGTTTTGTGGTTTGATCATATTAGCTGTTTCGCCGTGAGTTGCCCTGAGTTGTACTTTATTTGCACTATGTGTGAAGGGGTCCTTAAAAACATTACCACTGATCACCTGGATTAACTAATTTACATTGTCTTCCTGTGCTAGCTCCGTCTTAAAGTCTACATTTGTCAGCAGAGACTGCTTTCACAACTGAACATTACATCATTTTATTTAAGACTAATCTTTCATGGTGATATGAAGACAGAAACACTGCATTCAAAATTGCATCACATCTCTGTGATCAGTGGTTTTAAAACAGATGTACAGTGCAGCCAGAAAGTATTCAGTGATTCACTTTTTTCACATTTTGTTGTTACAGCCCTAATCCAAAATGGATGTTCTTCTTTTTTTTTTTTTTAATCTACACACAATACTCCATAATGACAATGTGAAAAAAGCTTTTTTTATTTTTGCAAATTTATTGAAAAATATAAAAACCACAAAATCACATATACATAAGTATTCACAGCCTTTGCCGTGATGCTCAAATTGTGCTCAGTTGCATCCTGTTTCCACTGATCATCCTTGAGATGTTTCTCCATCTTAATTGGCATCCACTTGGGATAAATTCAGTGATTGGATGTGATTTGAAAAGGCACACATCTGTCTACATATAAGGTCCCACAGTTGACAGTCAGAGTACAAACCAAGCATGAAGTCAGGAATCGTCTGTAGACCTCAGAGACAGGATTGTCTCGAGGCACAAATCTGGAGAAAGGTACAGAAATATTTCTGCTGTTGTGAAGGTCCCAGTGTGCACAGTGGCCTCTATCATCTGTAAATGCAAGATGTTGGGATCCACCAGGACTCTTCCTAGAGCTGGCAGCCCGTCTAAACTGAGTGATTGAGGGAGAAGGGCTATACGAGGTCTGTCCAAAAAGTATCGGACCCTTTTATTTTTTGCAAAAACCATATGGATTTGAATCACGTGTGATTGCATCAGCCAAGCTTGAACCTTCATGCGCATGCGTGAGTTTTTTCACGCCTGTCGGTTGCGTCATTCGCCTGTGAGCAGGCTTTGTGTGAGCAGTGGTCCACCCCTCTCGTCGGATTTTTATTGCGAATAAATGTCTGAATGATTTGGAGCTTTGCTGCATCAATTTTTTCCAGAAACTGTGAGAGACCTCCAGGTGGACACCATTCGGAAAATTCAGATGGCTTTCAGGGACCATTTTATGGAGATTACATAGATTAAGGAGTGCTCCAGACCGTTTAAACACCGCCCACAGCATCTGAGAGCGCGGCGCACTCCGACAGGCTGACACCCCGCTGAAACAACCAGATCATTTCCAACGTGAAGGCTTTGTTGATCCGGGACGTCATCTGACTTCCACAAAAAAGGCGTAAGGCGTGGACATCAACACTTTTTCGGCACATTCCACTGTTAGAGAATTTTTTTTCATGAAAAAAGAAGCGGACGGATGCGCCACCATGCCGCTCATTGCGCGGGACAAAACCACCTCCGTGTTGGTCTCACAGGACGGCTTTGAGATGGATTTCAGACGGCTGTCGTTGGCTTTTTAGTCGTGTGACTATCTGAGAAATTATGCATGAGCTGGACATGCCCCAACATGTCTTGTGAGGCTTCATCACGGCGTTGCTTTGTGCCATGCGGCTCCGCCGCAACGCGCGGAATTCCTCTGCTTCTTTTTCCATGAAAAAACTCCTGTAACAGTGGAATGTGCCGTTCATTTCTAAACTGGATGCTGTGTTTTATCCGGGACGTCCTCTGACTAGCACAGGAATTGCGGAAGACGTGGACATCAGCACTTTTTCGGCACATTGAGACAGACATGCGGAGGAATTCCGCGCATTGCGGCGGAGCCGCATGGCGCAAAGCAATGCCGTGATGAAGCCTCACAGGACATGTTGGAGCATGTCCAGCTCATGCACAATTTCTCAGATAGTCACACGACTAAAAAGCCACCGACAGCTCTCTGAAATCCATCTCAAAGCCGTCCTGTGAGACCAACATGGAGGTGGTTTTGTCCCGTGCAATGAGCGGCACGGTGGCGCATCCGTCCGCTTCTTTTTCCATGAAAAAAACTCCTGTAACAGTGGAATGTGCCGAAAAAGTGCTGATGTCCACGCCTTATGCCTTTTTTGTGGAAGTCAGACGACGTCCCAGATCAACAAAGCTTTCACATTGGAAATGATCTGGTTGTTTCAGCGGGGTGTCAGCCTGTCGGAGTGCGCCGCGCTCTCAGACGCTGTGGGCGGTCTTTGAACTGGCTGGAGCACTCCTTAATCTGTGTAATCCCCATAAAATGGTCCCTGAAAGCCATCTGAATTTTCTGAATGGTGTCCACCTGGAGGTCTCTCACAGTTTCTGGAAAAAATTGACGCAGCAAAGCTCCAAATTGTTCAAACATTTATTCGCAATAAAAATCCGACGAGAGGGGTGGACCACTGCTCACTCAAAGCCTGCTCACAGGCGAATGACGCAACCGACAGGCATGAAAAAACTCACGCATGGACACGAAGGTTCAAGCTTGGCTGATGCAATCACACGTGATTCAAATCCATATGGTTTTTGCAAAAAATAAAAAGGTCAGATACTTTATGGACAGACCTCGTAGTCATGGGGGTGACAAAGAACCCGATGGTCACGTTGTCAATGCTCCAGCATTCCTCTGTGGAGAGAGGAGAACCTTCCAGAAGGACAACCATCTCTGCAGCAATCCACCAATCAGGCCTGGATGATAGAGTGGCCAGATGGAAGCCACTCCTTAGTAAAAGGCACATGGCAGCCCACCTGGAGTTTGCCAAAAGACATCTGAAGGACTCTCAGACCATGAGAAACAAAATTCTCTGGGGTTATGAGACAAAGATTGGACTCTTTGATGTGGATGCCAGGCGTCATGTTTGGAGGAAACCAAGCACCATCCCTACAGTGAAGCACGGTGGTGGCAGCATCATGCTGTGGGGATGTTCTTCAGTGGCAGGAACTGGGCAGGATTGAGGGAAAGATGAATGCAGTAATGTTAAAGAGACCTCCTGGATGAAAACCTGCTCGAGAACGCTCTTCACCTCAGACTGGTGTGACTGTTCATCTTTCAGCAGAATAATGACCCTAAGCACACCACCAAAATATCAAAGGAGTGGCTACAGGACAACTCTGAATGTCCTTGAGTGGCCCAGCCAGAGCCCAGACCTCAATCCAGTTAAACATCTCTGGAGAGATCTGAAAATGTCTGTACACCGACGCTCCCCATCCAACCTGATAGAGCTTGAGAGGTGCTGTAAAGAAGAATGGGCAAAACTGCCCAAAGATAGGTGCACCAAGCTTGTGGCATCATATTCAAGAAGACTTGAGGCTATAATTGCTGTCAAAGTTACATCAACAGGGTGTTGAGCAAAGGGTGTGAATACTTATGTACACGTGATTTCTTAGTTTTTTCCATTTTCAATAAATTTGCAAAAATTTCAAAAAACTTTTTTCATGTTGTCATTATGTGTTGTGAGTAGAATTTTAGTTTAACTCACTCCATTTTGGAATAAGGCTCTAACATAAAATGTGGAAAAAGATTAGCACTGTGAATACTTTCCGGATGCACCGTATGTTGGGTCATCCCTGAATTCCCTTGTTCAAATGTTGGTTCCCCTTTTGTTTGTTGAAAATATCATGTCCTGTGGGTCTGTATACTGGTAAATGGACAGAATGAAATATCGTAATGAGATGTGGAAAAGAAACTGTGATGTGGTTGGATGAATTGAAATAATATGCCTTCATTTCAGGTGGCAAAGCTGTCTCTGTCAGGGCATAGCTTGGTTATAAAAACTGTTTTGAGGGTGTGTGGCAAGGCATTTACGCCACAGCCTGCCACTCACCTAAACTGGTGTGGAATAGATGACCAAACATGCTTAAGGGAATGCCTTGTCCACTATATTCTGTGTAAGTCCCATGAGGCATTTTCAAGATTTTAATATTCAGCACTAAAGTCAAATGCTTGCTCATCCAGAATTAACCAGATGAATGTTTGTACCTTAATTAGAAGCGATCCAGCCAAATATTGCATTTTGATGGAGTGTCACTGTCTTTATGTCTTCTCTTTAGTCTCTGTACTGAAAACGCTGCCCTGGAGAATGCCCCTGAGGCAGATGTTGAGGCAGCAGTCCAGAATGAGTTCCACCTGAGCCTGGACAGAATTAATTAATTAATTTTTATTCGGCATGCACACACACATACTTAACAAAAGAATCTCTCATAATACAATACAAAAGAAAAGAAAAAAATCATAAACGGTTTCCCGTTTTTGTGCGGCCGAAAGGGTGAAGGCTGAAGCAAAAGCTTATGAACGCCCCCCCCCCCCTTCACCAGTTGCTATATACGAGGTCTGTCAATAAAGTAACGGTCCTTTTTATTTTTTCAAAAACTATATGGATTTCATTCATATGTTTTTACATCAGACATGCTTGAACCCTTGTGCGCATGCGTGAGTTTTTCCACGCCTGTCGGTGACGTCATTCGCCTGTGAGCACTCCTTGTGGGAGCAGTCGTCCAGCCCCTCGTCGGAATTCCTTTGTCTGAGAAGTTGCTGAGAGACTGGCGCTTTGTTTGATCAAAATTTTTTCTAAACCTGTGAGACACATCGAAGTGGACACGATTCGAAAAATTAAGCTGGTTTTCGGTGAAAATTTTAACGGCTGATGAGAGATTTTGAGGTGATACTGTCGCTTTAAGGACTTCCCACGGAGCGAGACGGCGCTGTCGTCAGCCTGTTTCAAGCTGAAAACCTCCACAGTTCAGGCTCTATTGATCCAGGACGTCGTGAGAGAACAGAGAAGTTTCATAAGAAGTCGGTTTCAGCATTTTATCTGGATATTCCACTGTTAAAGGAGATTTTTTTTAATGAAAGTCGTGCGGGCGGATTGCAGCGTCGGCTCGCAGCCGCCGCGACGCTCCGCCACAGGAAAAACACGTCTGTTGGAAGCCTTAAGGACAAGTTGGAACATGTCCAGCTGTTAAACAATTTCTCATATACTCACTCCACTGAAAGCCATCAAAAGCTGCCTGGATTTTACAAATGGTTATCAACACGTAGGTGTTTTTCCTGTGCCGTCGCACCGCGCCGGCTGCGTCCCGACTTTCATTAAAAAAATCTCCTTTAACAGTGGAATATCCGGATAAAATGCTGAAACCGACTTCTTCTGAAACTTCTCTGTTCTCTCACGACGTCCTGGATCAATACAGCCTGAAATGTGGAGGTTTTCAGCTTGAAACAGGCTGACGACGGCGCCTGAGAGCGCTGCACGACGTCTCGCACCGTGAAAAGTCCTTAAAGCGACAGTATCACCTCAAAATCTCTCATCAGCCATTAAAATTTTCACCGAAAACCAGCTTAATTTTTTGAACCGTGTCCACTTCGATGTG